>NC_057739.1:45887179-45892302 GCF_004010195.1 Chiloscyllium plagiosum
CAGCAACACTCCCTAGGACCTTACCATTAAGTGTATAAATCCTGCTAAAATTTGCTTTCCCAAAATGCAGCACCTCGCATTTATCAGAATTAAACTTCATCTGCCACTTCTCAGCCCATTGACCCATCTGGTCCAGATCCTGTTGTAATCTGAGGTAACCTTCTTTGCTGTCCACTACACCTCCAATTTTGGTGTCATCTGCAAACTTACTAACTATACCTCTTATGCTTGCATCCAAATCATTTATGTAAATGATAAAAAGTAGAGGACCCAGCATCGATCCTTGTGGCACTTCACTGGTCACAGGCCTCCAGTCTGAAAAACAACCCTCCACCACCATTCTCTGTCTTCTACCTTTGAGCCAGTTCTGTATCCAAATGGCTAGTTCTCCCTGTATTCCTTGAGATCTAACCTTGCTAACCAGTCTCCCATGAGGAACCTTGATGAACGCCTTACTGAAGTCCATATAGATCACAGCTACCGCTCTGCCCTCATCAATTCTCTTTGTTACTTCTTCAAAAAACTCAATCAAGTTTGTGATACACGATTTCCCACGCACAAAGCCCTTTGATTATTCCTAATCAGTCCTTGCCTTTCCAAATATATGTACATCCTATCCCTAAGATTTCCCTCCAACAACTTGCCCACCACTGAGGTCAGACTATAGTCCACCACTGAGGTCTATAGTTCCCTGGCTCATCCTTACCACCCTTTTTTAAACAGTGGCACCACTTTAGCCAACTTCCAGTCTTCTGGCACCTCACCTGTGACTATCAATGATACAAATATCTCAGCAAGAGGCCCAGCAATCACTTCTCTAGCTTCCCACAGGGTACACCTGATCAAGTCCTGGGGATGTATCCACCTTTATGCGTTTCAAGACACCAGCAGTTCCTCCTCTGTAATATGGACATTTTGCAAGATGTCACCATCTATTTCCCTAAATTCTATATCTTCCATATCCTTTTCCACAGTAAATACTGATGCAAAATACTTGCTTAGTATCTCCCCTATTTTCTGCAGCTCCACACAAAGGCTGCCTTGCTGATCTTTGAGGGGCCCTATTTTCTCCTTAGTTACTCTTTAATCCTTAACGTATTTGTAAAAATCCTTTGGATTCTCCTTAATTCTATTTGCCAAAGCTGTCTCATGTCCCCTTTTTTCTCTCCTGATTTCCCTCTTAAGTATACTCCTACTTCCTTTATACTCATCTCAGGATTCACTTGACCTATCCTGTCTATACCTTACATATGCTTCTTTCTTTTTCTCAATATCTTTCGTCATCCAGCATTCCCTATACATGCCAGCTTTTCTTTTCACTCTCACAATAATATACTTTCTCTGTATTCTCGTTATCTCATTCCTGAAGGCTTCCCATTTTCCAGCCATCCCTTTACCTGCGAACATCTGCCTCCAATCAGCTTTTGAAAGTTCTTGCCTAATACCTTGTCATTGTCTTCAATGGGGAGACCTCTTCAACTGAGTTCCAGTCTGTCCCACAAGGTGGAAATATCCTCTCAGCCTCCATCCTGTCGAGCTCCCTCAGGATCATGTACATCTCAATTCTTCCAAATGAGTCAAGGTGAAGCCTGCTGCGTGAACTGACAGGGTGCTAGGAATAGGGGTTTTATTGCTCACAAAGAAGGGCCGAAGGAACTAGTCTGCCCTTCGTCCAGAGGTTTGCCATCACCCTTAGTGACTAGGAAAAGGTGGAACTAGTGCATATTGAGGCGTTCACCTGAGATATCAAGGTAGATTTGAGTTTCTGTTTCCAGGAGATGCAGAGCTGCAGGAGGACTGAGGTAAGTCCTATATCCCAGACAATGATATTCTCAGCCCCTTAATCACATCGTGTGCACCTAATGTTGGGGTCAGCAACTGTCACTGACTGCGAAACTGGGACCACTTAAGAATATTTTCCTAATGTAGGTCTCTGGTCCCTTTTAAGAAATGTCTTCCTGAAATATCCACGAGAATAATGTTCCAGATTCCACATGATCCATCCCCATTTTGTCCCTAAAATTAACTGTCACCATTTCCCTATTGTTTCTGCACAGATTGGTGAGACTCTGAGCTGGGGTTAGAGATTTCTAGCCAACAGCAAGTGTGTGTGTTTAAGGGTTAAACTGAGGAGGGCATTAAGGACTGCCCAGTATGCTGTGATAGGTTGTGGAGGCAACAGTTTAGGATCTCCAAGAAGTAGGATGTACCAGCCAGATGGTCTTCATAGTCTATGTAACAATCTCCATCCCATCAGTGCCACTCCTGTGTGGCTGTTATGCATCAGACTCTATCTCATAGAACATAGAAAAATACAGCGCAGTACAGGCTCTTTGGCCCTCGATGTTGCGCCGATCCAAGCCCACCTAACCTACACTAGCCCACTATCCTCCATATGCCTATCCAATGCCCGTTTAAATGCCCATAAAGAGGGAGAGTCCACCACTGCTACTGGCAGGGCATTCCATGAACTCACGACTCGCTGAGTAAAGAATCTACCCCTAACATCTGCCCTATACCTACCACCCCTTAATTTAAAGCTATGCCCCCTCGTTTAAGACAAGAGCCTCTTCTAGTTATCAATTATTAGCTATCCTCACTAGCTTCTGGAGAGATCCCGGACGATTGGTGAGTAGCTAACGTTATTGCATTGTTCAAGAAGGGAAATAGGGATGATCCAGGAAACTATAGACCGGTGAGTCTCACATCAGTGGTTGGATAACTATTGGAGAGAATTCTTAGGGATAAGATCTACATGCATTTGGAAAAGTTTGGCCTAATTAGGGACAGTCAGCATAGGTTTTTGGCAGGCATATCATGTCTAACTAACTTTTTTAATTGATTTTTTCGAAGTGGTGACAAAGGTGATTGATGATGGTAGAGCAGTGGATATTATCTACATGGATTTTAGTAAGGCTTTTGACAAGGTCTCTCATGGTAGGGCTTATGCCCGAAACGTCGATTCTCCTATTCCCTGGATGCTGCCTGACCTGCTGCACTTTTCCAGCAACACATTTCCAGCTCTGATCTCCAGCATCTGCAGACCTCACTTTCTCCTCATCCAGGAGATTGTAGGTGGATGGGTTAGTGAGTTTGCAGGTGATGCAAACATCAGTAGAAGTGTGGATAGTGTAGAAGGTTGTCAAAGGATACAGTGGGATATAGATCAGTTGCAGATATGGGTGGAGAAATGGCAGATGGAGTTTAATCTGGGTCAGTATGAGGTGCTGCACTTTGGGAGATCAAATGTCAAAGAAAAGTATACAGTTAATATCAGGCCCCTGAACAGCATTGACGTACAGAGAGATCTTAGGGTTCAAGTCCATAGGACCCTGAAAGTGGCCACGTTAGTACATAGGGTGGTAAAGAAGGCTTATGGCATTGGGGAATTGAAGTCTAAGAGTCAGGATTTCATGTTGCAGGTTCATAAGACTTTGGTTAGGCCTTACTTAAAGTATTGCGTTCAGTTTTGGTTGCTGCATTACAGGAAGGATGTGGAGGCTTTGGAGAGGATGCAGAAGAGGTTCACCAGGATGCTGCCTGGATTAGAGGGTATGAGCTATAAGGAACGGCTAGAAAAACTCAGGTTGTTTTCTCTGGAGTGACAGAAACTGATGGGAGACTTGATAAAAGTCTATAAAATTATGAGATGTATGGATTGGGTTGATGGTCAGAATCTTTTTCCCAGAGTTGAAATGTGTAAAACTAGGGGGCATGTATTTAAGGTGAGAGGGGGAAGGTTCAAAGGAAATGTGAGGGGCAAGCGAATATTAGGAGTCTGGAAGGTGTTGCCAGGAATGGTGATGGAGGTGGATATGATATGGGTGTTTCAGGGACTTTTAGGTAGGCACGGAGGAATATGGACCAAGAACAGGCAGAGGGATTAGTTTAATTTGGCCTCATGTTTGGCACAGCATCGTGGGCCAAAGGGCCTGTTTCTGTGCTGTATAGTTCTTTGTATTTAGGCCACCAGACGATTTCCCTTTTCCAAACCAGAGCAAGCAGATCCCGTGGGTCCCACCAGGGAAACAGATTATGGCAGCAAATGGATTTTATCCACAATAAGCAGTGGTGAGGATTCATACATTCGGACTTTGTACTTCTTTACTAAGATACTGGACCTTGCTGAGAAAAAAAACGGTTGTGTTTTACCTGGAAAATGTTCCAAGTCAGATGGAGTGAGAGACTGATGGTGACAGTGAGGATCTGAAACCTGAATACAGGCTGAGGTAGCTAGTTATAGAGTCATAGAGATGTACAGCATGGAAACAGACCCTTCTGTCCAACCCATCCATGCCGACCAGATATCCCAACCCAATCTACTTCCACCTGCCAGCACCCGGCCCATATCCCTCCAAACCCTTCCTATTCATATACCCATCCAAATGTCTTTTAAATGTTGCAATTGTACCAGCCTCCACCACTTCCTCTGGCAGCTCATTCTATACACGTACCACCGTCTATGTGACAAAGATGCCCCTTAGGTCTCTTTGGTATCTTTCCCCTCTCACCCTAAACCTATGCCTTCTAGTTTTGGATTCCCGACCCCAGGGAAAAGACTTTGCCTATTTACCCTGTCCATGCCCCCATAAGTTTGTAAACCTCTATAAGGTCACCCCTCAGCCTCCGGCGCTCCAGGGAAAACAGCCCCAGCCTATTCAGCCTCTCCCTATAGCTCAAATCCTCCAACCCTGGCAACATCCTTGTAAATCTTTTCTGAACCCTTTCAAGTTTCACAAAATCCTTCCGATAGGGAGGAGACCAGAATTGCACTCAATATTCCAACATGGCCTAACCAATGTTCTGTACAACCACAACATGACCTCCCAACGCCGGTACTCAATATTCTGACCAATAAAGGAAAGCATACCAAATGCCTTCTTCACTATCCTATCTACCTGCGACTCCACTTTCAAGGAGCTATGAACCTGCACTCCAAGGTCTCTTTGTTCAGCAACACTCCCTAGGACCTAACCATTAAATGTATAAGTCCTGCTAAGATTTGCTTTCCCAAAATGCAGCACCTCGCATTTATCTGACTTAAACTCCATCTGCCAGTTCTCAACCCATTGGCCCATCTGGTCCAGGTCCTGTTGTAATCTGAGTAACCCTCTTCACTGTCC
>NC_057739.1:45893558-45895198 GCF_004010195.1 Chiloscyllium plagiosum
CCTGGATGTATTTCCAGGAATATCCTCCCTCAGCACAGCTGTAATGCTATCCTTTATCAAAAATGCCACTCCCCCTCCTCTCTTGCCTCTCTTTCTATCCTTTCTGTAGCATTTGTATCCTGGAACATTAAGCTGCCAGTCCTGTCCATCCTTGAACCATGTTTCTGTAATTGCTATGATATCCTGCCTCTCTTTCTATCCTTTCTGTAGCATTTGTATCCTGGAACATTAAGCTGCCAGTCCTGTCCATCCTTGAACCATGTTTCTGTAATTGCTATGATATCCCAGTCCCATGTTCCTAACCATGCCCTAAGTTCATCTGTCTTCCCCGTTAGGCCCCTTGCAGTTTAATTTATTAGTCTTACCTTTTCCCTGCCTGCCCTGACTGTTTGACTCTCTTCTGTTCTCAACTGTACCAGTTTCAGATTGATCTCTTTCCTCACTATCTCCCTGTGTTTCATCCCCCCACCATACTAGTTTAAATCCTCCCAAGCAGCTCTACCAAATTTTCCTGCCAGTATGTAGTCCCCTTCCAATTTAGGTGCAATCTGTCCTTCTTGTACATGTCACTTCTACTCCAAAAGAGGTTCCAGTGATCCAAAAATGTGAATCCTTCTCCCATACACCAGCTTCTCAGCCACGAATTCATCTGCTCTATCCTCCTATTCCTGCCCTCAGTAGCTCGTAGCACCGGGAGCAATCCAGATATTATTACTCTCGAGGACCTCCTTTTTAAATTCCTGCGTAACTCTCTGTCATCAATCTTCAAAATCTCAACCTTTTCCCTTCCTATATCGTTGGTTCCAATGTGAACAATGACCTCATGCTGGCTCCTCTCCCCCTTGAGAACATTTTGCACCCTCTCTGAGACATCCTTGATCCTGGTACCAGGGAAGCAACACGCCATTCTGATTTTTCGCTAGAAACGTCTATCTGTATCTCGAACTAGAGAATCCCCTAACACTATTGATCTCTTGGAACCCGACGAACCCCTCGTTGCATTAGAGCCAGTCTCAATACCAGAAACTTGGCTGTTTGTGCTCCGTTACCCTGAGAAAATATCACCCCCTACATTTTCCAAAACAGCATAGTTGTTTGAAATGGGTATAGCCACAGAAGACTCCTGCACTAGGTTGCTACCTCTCTTACCTTTCCTGGAGTTAACCCATCTGTGTGACTGTATCTGAGACTCCCCCCTGACCCCCCCATATCTGCCATCCATCACGTACTATTGCTGTTGCAAATTCTTAATTGCTTCTAACTGTCTCTCCAACCGATCCATTCGATCTGATAAGATTCACATGAGAAAGTGAGGTCTGCAGACGCTGGAGATCAAAGCTGAAACTTTATTGCTGGAACAGCACAGCAGGTCAGGCAGCATCTAGGGAACAGAAGATTCGACGTTTCGGGCACATGCCCTTCTTCAGGAATGAGCAGAGAGTGTTCAGCAGGAGAAGATAAAAGGTAGGGAGGAGGAACTTGGAGGAGCGGCGTTGGAAATGTGATAGGTGGAAAGAGGACAAGGTGAGGGTGATAGGTCGGAGTAGGGTGGAGGCGGAGAGGTCAAGAAAAAGACTGCAGGTCAGGAAGGCGGTGCCGGACGGGGGGGATCCGGCTGAGACAAGGGGGGGGGGGGGGGG
>NC_057739.1:45896268-45906449 GCF_004010195.1 Chiloscyllium plagiosum
ATAGTTAGGTCAGGATCACGGTGAAGCAGACTGGGATCACATTTAATTAGGTCAGGATCACAGTGAACCAGACTGGGATCACGGATAGTTAGTCTCCTCCGACCTATCACCCTCACCTTGACCTCTTTCCACCTATCACATTTCCAACGCCCCTCCTCCAAGTCCCTCCTCCCTACCTTTTATCTTCTCCTGCTGAACACTCTCTGCTCATTCCTGAAGAAGGGCATGTGCCCGAAACGTCGAATCTTCTGTTCCCTAGATGCTGCCTGACCTGCTGTGCTGTTCCAGCAATAAAGTTTCAGCTAAGATTCACAACCAACAGCATTTATTGCAGATCTAATCCACAGTAACCCTTAAACTCTCTTTAAACTCCCACATCTGACAAGAAGCACATATGACTCTACTAAAGGCCATTTTTGCTCCTTCACAATCTACTCACCCAGAAAATAACACAATTTATTCCTCTACAAAAACACTGCCCCAGGTTAAATTAATAGTTATGGCTTATATTTTAAGTTTAATAAAGAGACAGATCACAAAAAACATATAATCAAGAAAGAATCCATTCTATTCACTATTGCAAACTTTCTGTAGGCTACTTAAAGCAATTAATTTGTCTGATCCTGTGCTGTGAACTCGGTCCAAACAGTTCCTCCAAGATCAGTTGTGAATTTCACTGTTTATTAATTTTCCCAGACGCACTCCGATGTTCAACGATACATGAATTCAAACAGCAAAGATGCTAACTGTGCAGGTTCACTGTGGTGTCACTTTCTTTCTCCCTCTCTCTCCTGCATTGACCTCATCATGAGCTTCCTTTGTCCTTCTCCCATTTAAAACTGCTGTTTGTTGTCAGAAACAACCACTTAGGCATGCTCTTACTAACTTAGGTGGCAATAAAAGGGCTTCTCAATGCAAATAATATGACAAAATGGCTTCTAGGCTGCAAATCCAATGCAGTGACTTGATCACCTCCAGAAACAATTTAATGTAAATATCCCTTAATGGCCCGATCTGTTGTAAATTGCATTTTTAACTACGGGACGTGGTCAGAATTTTAATTGCAATGTTCTTAATGATCCTGAATAGGAGATGATAATGTAAGTAGTAGGAGATGACAATGTAAATTTACTTTTGAATAGTCGGTGATGGCAATGTAAACTCACTGAATAACTAGGAAATGGTCATGTAAATGGCTCTGGATAGCAAGGGATGACAATGCAAATTCCTTACATTCTATCTGTAAGACAGAGACAATTCTGCTAAAACCTCATAAAATGGCTTTTAACTCTTCTATAGCTGCATAATTGACTAACCAGAGTCTGCTTCAATAGAGATTACCAGACAGTGCTTCCTTTACAGCATAGAAGTAACTAGACTAGACAAGACATTACTGGCCATCCTAACTGACCTGAAAATGTGTTGCTGGAAAAGCGCAGCAGGTCAGGCAGCATCCAAGGAGCAGGAGAATCGACGTTTTGGGCATGAGCCCTTCTTCAGGAATGAGGAAAGTGTGTCCAGCAGGCTAAGATAAAAGGTAGGGAGGAGGGACTTGGGGGAGGGGCATTGGAAATGCGATAGGTGGAACGAGGTCAAGGTGAGGGTGATACGCCGGAGTGGGGGTGGGGGCGGAGAGGTCAGGAAGAAGATTAGGAGGGTGGTGCTGAGTTTGAGGGATTTGACTGAGACAAGGTGGGGGGAAGGGAAATGAGGAAACTGGAGAAATCTTTTCAGCTCTGATCTCCAGCATCTGCAGTCCTCACTTTCTCCTTGGATATTGAGCCTCCCAGGCAAAGTGCCCTCTTATTAACCTGTTGTTCATGGATAAGATGAGGATAGTTATGGGTCACTGCTGGAACCCCATTGTCATGAGTACAGTCAAGGCATGGAGGGCGATGCATCAGAGTGAGGGTTTTTTATCCAAGAATTCGCCACTTACACCTATAGTTGGCATGCCAGGATTCCGACCAGGGATGATGGACTCAGGGTTCAAACTATGGGCAGCGAGAGGAGTTTCTAATTTGGGAGACTTGTTTGAGGGGGAGGTTATGATGTCTTTTGAGCAACTGAGCCGTATCATTCCTGAAGAAGGGCTCATGCCCGAAACGTCGATTCTCCTGCTCCTTGGATGCTGCCTGACCTGCTGCGCTTTTCCAGCAACACATTTTCAGCTCTGATCTCCAGCATCTGCAGTCCTCACTTTCTCCTTGAAGATCCTAACTGACCTTCAAGTACAGGTGCAAAGACTTGTTTAGTGAGATAAGGGTGGTCTGAGTGTTGGAAAACTAAGTTGGTTCCAAGGAAGTATCATTGGACTGAATAACTGTCAAATAAAAACTATATTGTAATTTGATTGGTAATTGTCTGAATGTACTATATGATTATGACCTGTACCTTTCTTTAAGAATAGTATAAAAATGACTTTGTTTAAAGCCATGTGCACAGCTCCTCTGAGGAACATGGAAGTGTATAACCTCTTGTGTTTCTGAACGATCTGTGCCTGGCCGTATGAAGAAAATGAAGAATGAAGTCTTAAAGAACCAGACCGATTATGAGTGCTTATTGACCAGTCACGGAACAGAAAGACCCCCCCGGTCCAGATCTTCATCTGGTGCTGTGACTCGGACTTGGCATGGACGGATTGTGGGCAGCGGTGTAAGACCCTTGAATCCTCCACTATTGAGTTTAGAGTAATCAGCCAGCCAGACATGAGTATTCACTTGGTTTTCCTCTCATTCAAGTTATGGAGATGATGATTTCGTGATGGGAGGTGAGGTCATGGTTGAGGGGGCAGTATCCCCATGCTGGTCTGTTACCCTCCCTCAATCTCTTTATTTCTAACTGCTGTCTGGACATTGACTGCTTCAACCTGTCCAGCCCCCTCACACACTCCAACCTCTCACCCTCGCAATGCACAGCCCTTCAGTCCCTTTGCTCCACCTCCAACCTCACCATCAAACCAGCGGACAAGGAGGGAGGAGGCGCAGTGGTTGTTTGGCACACTGACTCTACATTACTGAAGCCAGGCACCAACTCGAAGACGTCTCCTCCTACTGCCTCCTCAACCATAACCTCACCTCCCATCACCAACCATCATCTCCCAGACCATCCACAACCTCATCAACTCAGGGTATCTCCCATCCTCAGCCCCAACTTCATAGTTCCAGAACTCCACAATGCCCGCTTCTACCTCCTACCCAAGATCCACAAGCCTGACTACCCCAGCCAACCCATCATCTCAGCCCGCTCCTGCCCCACCAAACACATTTCCACATACCTTGATACTGTTCTATACTCCCTGTCCAGGAACACCCCACATACGTTCTGGACACCACCCACACTCTCCACCTCCAAGACTTTTGATTCCCCGCCCCCCAACACCTCATCTTCACTATACATCCAGTCCCTATACACCTCCGTACGACATGACGAGGGCTTCCAAGCTGTCCATTTTTTCTTCTCCTGATGTCCCCACCATTACCTTTCCACTGACACTCTCATTTGTTCGTCTGATCTGGTCCTCACCTGCAATAATTTCTCCTTTGAATCCTCCCACTTCCTCTAGACAAAAGAGGTAGCCATGGGCCCCAGCTATGCTTGTTTCTTTGTCGGTTTTGTGGAACAATTCATCTTTCTCAGTTACACCAGCACAATCCCCCAGTTTTTCCTCTGCTACATTGATGACTGTATCAAAGCTACCTTGAGCTCCCACAAGGAGGTTGAACAGTTCATCAACTTCACCAACACATTCCACCCAACCTTAAGTTCACCTGGACCATCTCAGACACCTCCCTCCGCTTTCCGGACCTCTCCATCTCCATCAACAGTGACCAACTCAACATTGACATGTTCTACAACCCATCGACTCCCACAGCTACCTGGACTACACCTCTTCCCACCCTGCCTCCCATTCTGCCGAGGACATGTAGGTTCTGGGCCTCCTCTATCGCCACTTACTAACCACCTGACACCTGGAGAACGAATGCCTTATCTTCCATCTTGGGACCCTCCAACCCCACGGCATCAATGTGGATTTCGCCAGTTTCCACATTCCCCCCATCTCATCCCAACCTTGCACCTCTGCAATGCCCTCATGACCTGTCCTACCTGTCCATCTTCCTTCCCACCTGTCTGCTCCACGCTCCTCTCCGACCTATCACCATTACTCCTATCTCCAATCTGCCTATCATACTCACAGCTACCGACCCCCCAGCCCCACCCCCCCTCCCATTCATCCCAATACTCCCTCGGCTCACAGCATCATTCCTTTTGACTGAAATGTCGGTCCTTCTGCTACATGGATGCTGCCTGACTTGCTGTGCTTTTCCAGCACTGCACTCTTAACTCTAATCTCCAGCATCTGCAGTCCTCACTTTCCCCCAGTTGCCTCTGATCACTCTGGGTTAGCTGGTAATTAAAACTCGTATGGTTTCAAAGAGGTTCTTGTTCAAGAATATCTTTTATGAGTGCTCGGTCCTTCTGTATTTCACTTTAATTCCCACTTCTCTCTCAAAGTATTTTTTTGTGAGGATTTGGATTAAATCCAGTGACGAGATGGGAATTTGATTCGTCTGCTCCCATCTATCTCGCTATCAAATCTGTCATCATTGCTGTGTCTCTGATTCAAATTCAGCTCCCGGTCCCTCCTCTTTCCCCCCCGCCCCAACCCAGTATCCCTATCCCCGTCTCCTACTTTGACAGTCTATCAGAATTGAACACAACTTTCTGTGCTTATGCAACAGTGAGTCCCAGGGGTGAGACTGGCTGCTGTTTGCCTGGTGGGTGTGGAGGTTGATACTCGATCTATCGCCTGCTCCTTCTGTTTGCATTGGCCTCCGCCTGGGTCTGTCCTGGGACAGCGCTCTTCTCCTGGATCAGCTTTCTCTCGTTTGGCTGCTGTCTGCCTGGAGTTGCTGTTGAGATCTTGGGGAGTGTTGATTTTTTTTTTCAGGGAGGATTTTGAGGACATCTTTGAAGTGTTTGCAGTGCCATCCTAGTAACCGCAACCAGTGATGGAACTTGGAACAGAGAGCTGGTTTTTTGAGGATCTTGTGTCTGACATGTGGAGGATGGGGGCCTGGCCAAAGCAGCGGTTTGATAGTTGCCAGTGCCATTAAGCTGGGGATATTGACCTGAGAGAAGACACTGTTATTAGAATTTTGATTCTGCCAGTGGCTGTGCAGTGAGTTTGAGGAGGCATTGCTGGTGAGTTTTTTGAAGGGGTTTGCAGCGTCTGCTGTACTCACTATTAGCGAGTTTTGAGAAGTACTCACTATCCATTTCTCTAACACATACAGGGAGGGGTGAGGGGGAGGGTTAGAGGAACACACTGCCCTGTTGACCATGAGCTTTCGGTTGGGTTTGAATTCATTGTCTCTCACACACACTTCCTGAAACTGTGCTGGACACCGAAGGCGATGTTGAATTTCATTGTTCATGTCGGCCCTTGCTCAGAGGAGGTTGCCGTGGAATGGATACATATTATCCAGTGGCTCACTGTGGATCAGGATAGTTGGAATTATGTGGTGTGATGGGATTAGGCAGGTAAAGCACCATAAGATGTAGGAGCATAATTAAGCTATTGACCCCATCGAATCTGCTCCACCATTTGATCATGTCTGATATGTTTCTCAATCCCATTCTCCTGCTTTCTTCCCGTAACACTTGATCCCCTTACTAATCAAGAACTTATCTATCTCTGTCTGAAAGACATTCAATGACGTGGCCTCCACAGCCCTCTGTGGCAATGCATTCCGCAGATTCACCACTTTCTGGCTGAAGAGATTCCTCCTCATCTCAGTTCTAAACAGTTGTCCCTTCAGTCTGAGGCTGTGCCCTCAGATCCTAGTTTTTCCTACTAGTGGAAACATCATCTCCACATCCACTCTATCGAGACCTCTCAGTACTCTGTAAGTTTAGATTAGATTAGGTTCCCTACGGTGTGGAAACAGGTCCTTTGGCCTAACCAGTCCACACCGACCCTCCGAAGAGTAACCCACCCAGACCCATTCCCCTACCCTGTATTTACCCCTGACTAATGCAACTAACACTATAGCCAATTCACCTGATCTGCATGTCTTTGGATTGTGGAAGGAAACCAGCGCACCCGGAGGAAACCCACTGGGAGGATGTGCAAACTCTACACAGTCACCTGAGGTGGGAATTGAACCCGGGTCCCTGCCGCTGTGAGGCAGCAGTGCTAACCACTGAGCCACCGTGTCACCCATTTAAATCAGATTCCCCCCTTGTCCTTCTAGACTTATTTGAGTACAGACCTAGAGTCCTTAACTGCACCTCATATAACAAGCTCTTCATCCCTTGCGCCGTTCTTGTAAAGCTCCTCGAGATTCCCTCCAAGAGCAGCATATCCATTCTTAGATACGAAGTCCAAAACTGCTCTCAGTATTCGAAATGCAGGCTAACCAGAGTCTTATACAGCCTCAACAGTATACCCCTGCTGTTGTATTCCAGCCCTCTTGAAATGAATGCTGACATTACACTTACCTTCCTAACTGCTAAATGAGCCTGCCGGTTAATTTTAAGAGAATCCTGAATTAGGATTCCCAATTTCCTTTGTGCTTCAGATTGCTGAACCCTTTCCCCATTTAGAAAATAGTCTATGCCTCTATTCTTTGTAAAATGTGCATGATCTCACACTTCCCAAAATTGTATCTGCCACTTTTTTACCCACTCTCCTAGCCTGTCAAAGTTCTTCTGCAGCTTCCCGCTTTCTCAATACTACCTGTCTCTCCACCTATCTTTAGCTTTGTCTGCAAACTTCGCAACAACATCCTCAGTTCCATTGTCCAGATCATTAATGCAAAATGTGAATAGTTGTGGCCCTAACCCTGACCAATATATAACTCCACCGTCTGTCATCCTGAAAAAGGCCCCTTTAACGTGACTGCCAGTCAGCCAATCCTCGAACCGTACCAGCTCCGTTAGCTTCCAGTGTTCACCTGAAAGCCGAGTCTCTCATACACATTCAAGAATCCATCAGCGATAGTTTGGGGTTAGAATGTGCACAGATGCAGCACCAGCAGCTTAATGACAGAGGGTTGGTGGTGGGGTGGTCTTGGTTCTGGACTGGGGCTCACACATGATGAACAGGTTCCCAATCATTGCTTTCTGGAGAGAACTTGTTATCTTTTGGCACAAGGTGGCAGCAGATGTGTATTCTATGTCAGCAGTGGTGTTAGACAAGGCTGCATGGATAGCAATCTCACACTGATTAAACAGTCCAGTACTGACGGAGTGCTGCACTATTGGAAGGTCAGTGCTGAGGGAGCACCATGCTTTTATTGGAAAGTGTTAGAAATCACACAACATCAGGTTATAGTCCAACAGGTTTATGTGGAAGTACTAACATGTGGAGTGCTGCTCTATGATCAGGTAGCTGTAGAGCAGGATCATAAGACACAGAATTTATAGCAAAATATCACAGTGTCATGCACCTGAAACAATATATTGAACAAATCTAGATTGCTCATAAGTCTTTCATCTTTTAGAATGGGTTACAGGTTTTGATTCATTAATATGTAAATCCTAGAACTTCTTTTAAGTCACATTTTCAAGATAACTTAAGGTCTTATTTAATAAAAAGTGACATCTCAGCTCAGTGTATTAAAAGTGTGAGGTTAGAGTCTGTATCCCAATCTTGAGTTAGACTGGTTCTGACAAAATAGGAATTTATAAAATGTTACATGGATTGACTGCCTGCAGATTGTGTGCTTTTTGAGCAAAATATAATGTATTTGCAAATACAATTCTGCAAATGCAAATTCACCTCATAGACTTGTTTGTGCGCGTGCATGTGAAGGGGAGAGAGAGTATGTGTGCGCATGTGAGTGTGTGCGTGAGAGAGTGTGTGTTTTCGTGTGTGTGTGCTTGGTAGAGTGTGTATGAGTGTGATGGAGTATAAGCCTGTGAAAGGGTGTGTGAGAGGTATGTATGTCTGAGAGAGCGTGTGTATAACAGAGAGTCTGCATGAATGTGTATGTAAGAGTGTGTGTGTGAGTGTTTAGTGTAGTGGGGTCACCTGTAGTGTGACATGAACCCAAGGTCCTGGTTGAGGCCATCCTTATGGGTACTGAACTTGACTATCAGCCTTTGCTTGACCACTCTGCGTTGTTGCGTATCCCAAAGTCCGCCTTGGAGGATGGTCACCCGAATATCTGAGGCCGAATGTCCCTGACCGCTGAAGTGTTTCCTGACTGGGAGGTTGTCTGGTGATTGTTACGTGGTGTCCATTCATCCATTGTCATCGTGTCTGCTTGGTCTTGCCAATGTACCATGCCTTGCGGCATCTTTGCCTGCAGCGTATGAAATAGACAATGTTAGCCAAGTCAATTGAGTACCTGCCGTGTACATGGTGGGTTGTGTCCCTGCGTGTAATGGTGGTATCTGTGTCAGCACTCTGACACGTCTTGCAGTGGTTGCCATGACAGGGTTGCTCAGTGCTGTGATTGATGTTGTCCTGAAGGCTGGACTGTTTTCTGTGAACAATAGTCTGTTTAAGGTTTGGCAGTTGTTTAAAGTCGAGAAGCGTGACAGTGAGATTTGTAAAATTAATTCATGGTACATTAGGGTCGCTGGTTGGGCCAGCAATTATTGCCCATCCATGGTTCATGGTTCATAGAGTCATATAGATGTGTAGCAGGGAGACAGACCCTTCAGTCCATCTCTTCCATGCTGACCAGATAGCCTAAATTAATCTAGTTCCATTTGCTACCATTTGTCCCATATCCTTCTAAACCCGTCCTATTCATATGTCCATCTCTTTAAATGTTTGTAATTGTACCAGCCTCCACCACTTCCTCAGGCAGTTCATTCCATACATGCACCACCCTCTGCATGAAAAAGTTGCCCCTTAGCTCCCTTTTAAATCTTTCCTCTCTCTCCTTAGCCCTATGCCCTCTTTTGGACTCCCCTACCCTAGGAAAAGACCTTGACTATTCACCCTATTCGTGCCCCTCATGATTTTATAACGTTCTATAAGATAAGCCCTTAACCACCCATACTCCAAGGAAAATAGCCCCAGCCTACTCAGCATCTCCCTACCGCTCAAATCCTCCAACCCTGGCAACATCCTTGTAAATCATTTCTGCACCCTTTCCAGTTTCACAACATCTTTCCTGTAGCCTTGAGAAGGTGGTGGTGAGCTGTCTTCTTGAACCATTGCAGTCCATGTGCTGTAGACTGAATCACAATGCCTTAGGGAGGAAATTTGAAGATTTTGACCCAAGTACAGTGAAGGAACAGCAATATATTTCCAAGTCAGGATAGTGAATGGTTTGGAGGGGAACTTGCAGGGAGTGGTGTTCCCACGTATCTACTGCCCTTGTTCTTCTCGATGGAAGTGGTCATGGGTTTGGAAGATGCTATCTGAGCATTTTTGGTGAATTTCTATAGTGCATAATGTAGATGGTACATGCTGCTACAGCTGAGTGAAGGAAGTGCATGTGGTGCCGAATCAGCATTGGGATTTCTTCCAGGTGCTAGCCCTAACTTTAGGGAAGGAGTCCCGATTGATACATGTGTTAATGGGAGAGCATTTTGGTAATAGTGACCATAATTCAGTCAGATTGAAGTCTCATGGAAAAAGGCCAAAGATGAACTGCAAATCAATATTCAGAACTGGGAGAAGACCAATTTAATGAGATAAAACAGTTGTTGGAGAAAGTGGACTGGGAGCAGCAACCCTCCAGAAAATCTGTTGGGAACTGATCAGAGCAGTGGAATTCTTTCAAAAAAGAAATAGTGAGCATGCAGGGTCAACATGTTCTGTAAAGATGAAGCAGGAGTGAGCAAACAAATCCAGGGAAGCCTTGGTATTGATGAATGCACAAGATTGGATATGGAAAAAAAGAGGAAAGCGCTAGAACTGCTTGGGAGGATTTAAACTAGTAAGGTGGGGGTGGTGGGACCCAGGGAGACAGTGAGGAAAGAGATCGATCTGAGGCAGGTACAGCTGAGAACAGAAGTGAGTCAAACAGGGCAGGCAGGGAGAAGGTAGGACAAATAAATTAAACTGCATTTATTTCAATGCAAGAGGCCTAACAGGAAAGGCAGATGAACTCAGGGCATGGTCAGGAACATGGGACTGGGATATCATAGCAATTACAGAAACATGGCTCAGGGATGGGCAGGACTGGCAGCTTAATGTTCCAGGATACAAATGC
>NC_057739.1:45908811-45920917 GCF_004010195.1 Chiloscyllium plagiosum
TGAGAAGTGGCAGATGGAGTTTAATTCAGATAAATGCGAGGTGCTGCATTTTGGGAAAGTAAATCTTAGCAGCAGGACTTATACACTTAATGGTAAGGTCCTAGGGAGTGTTGCTGAACAAAGAGACCTTGGAGTGCAGGTTCGTAGCTCCTTGAAAGTGGAGTTGCAGGTAGATAGGATAGTGAAGAAGGCATTTGGTATGCTTTCCTTTATTGGTCAGAGTATTGAGTACAGGAGTTGGGAGGTCATGTTGCGGCTGTACAGGACATTGGTTAGACCACTGTTGAAATATTGCATGCAGTTCTGGTCTCCTTCCTATTGGAAAGATGTTGTGAAACTTGAAAGGGTTCAGAAAAGATTTACAAGGATGTTATCAGGGTTGGAGGATTTGAGCGAGAGGGAGAGGCTGAACAAGCTGGGGCTGTTTTCCCTGGAGCGTCGGAGACTGAAGGATGACCTTAAAGAGGTTTACAAAATTATGAGGGGCATGGATAGGATAAATAGACAAAGTCTTTTCCGTGGGGTCAGGGAGTCCATGACTAGAGGGCATAGGTTTAGGGTAAGAGGGGAAATATATTAAAGAGACCTAAGGGGCAACTTTTTCACGCAGAGGGTGGTACGTGTATGGAATGAGCTGCTAGAGGATGTGGTGGAGGCTGGTACAATTGCAACATTTAAGAGGCATTTGAATGGGTATATGAATAGGAAGGGTTTGGAGGGATATGGGCCGGGTGCTGGCAGGTGGGACTAGATTGGGTTGGGATATCTGGTCGGCTTGGACAGGTTGGACCGAAGGCTCTGTTTCCATGCTGTACATCTCTGACTCATACTAGATATGGAACGATCAGGACAGATGTAGTAAAGCGAATGGAAAGTTCAGAGGATTACTTAAAAAGAGAAATTAGGAGAGCGAAGAGGGGCATGGGGAAACACTTGTGGGTAAAATAAAGGAAAATCTGATGGTGTTTTCTAAAGTATGTTAGAAGCAGTACGACAAGCAAAGGCAGAGTGAGGCTCACTATGCATGGAAGACATTGGTGAGAATTGACATGCTTATTTTACAATGATACTCACAACAGAGAAAGATGATGTTAGTACAGAAGTCAGGGAAAAGTGTATGATATACTTGAACAAAAGTGCATCAAAAGGAGGAGCAACTTCCAAGAGTTGCTTTCTTTGGAACTGAGAAGGTTGGGGAGGGACCCAATTGATGTGGACAGAGTTCTGAGGGGCATGAAGGGTGATTTTAGCAGATTTGAAAGTGGGTAAATACCCAAACCCAGATGAGATGCATCCCAGGCAGCTGTGGGAAGCAGCGATGAGATTGCAGGGCTCTGACGTTAATTTCTACATCCTCTCACGCAACAGGAAGGAAGTTAATGTGGTCGTATTACTCAAGAAGGATAGGAAGGATAAACCAAGAAACTGCAGAAGTCTAATATCTGTAATAGGGTCTATTAGAAAAACAATTTGAGCAATGGAATTTATCTTTGCTTCGAATCATAGAATACCTACAGTGTGGAATCAGGCCATTCAGCCCATTGAATCAACACTTACCCACAAATGTGCCCCCCCTACCCTATCCTTGTAACCCAATACCTGTGGCTCAGCCACTTAGCCTGCACATGCTAAATTATGAGCAACTTAGCATCACCAATACACCTATGTTGCACAGTTTTGGATTGTGGAAGGAAACTGGAGCACCTATAGGAAGCTCAAGCAGGCACTGGGAGAATGTAGAAACTCCATACAGACTGTTGCCTGAGGATGAAATTGAATCTGATCCCTAGTGCGGTGAGACAGCAGTGCTAACCACTGATCCACCATGCTGCCCACTTGGAGAGGCAAGGATTAAGCAGGGATAGTCAGCATGGTTTTGTGTGATGGAAGATCATGTTTAACAAATTAGAACATTTTGTGGAGTGGATGAGAGTAGTGCAGAGGATGTAGTGTATGTGGACTTTGATAAGGCTTTGACAATGTCATGCATGAAAAACTGATCAAAGAGCTAAGAGCCCATGGATCCAGGGCAATTTGGCAAATTGGATCCAGAATTTGCAGAGTGGCAGGAATCAGAGTGTGATGTTGAGGGGTACTTTTGTGACTGGAAGCCTGTGTCCAGAGGGATTCCACACGGTTCGGTGCTGGGTCCCTTGTTTGCAATGGACATGAATGATTTACTCACAAATACAGGAGGGTTGATCAGTAAAGTCACAAATGGCGTGGAAATTAATAATGTGGTAAATAGTGAAGAGGAAAGCCTTTGGCTCCAGGACATTGTGGATGGGTTGATCAGTGGCCTGGGTCAGTGGCTGGTCAGTGGGCAGGGTCAGTGGCTGGTCAGTGGGCAGGGTCAGTGGCTGGTCAGTGGGAAATGGAATTTAATCTTGAAAAGTGCGAAGTGATGCATGTGGCATTACCAATGGGGTAAGCGAGTACATACTGAATGGTAGGATTCCCAGGAAGTACAAAGGAATAGAGGGAACTCAGTGTGCATAGATCCTTGAAGACGGTAGGACAGATCGATAAAGTAGTTAAGAAGGCAAATGGAGCACTCTCCTTTATTAGTGAAGGTATTGAATGCAAGAGCAAAGAGGTTATGATGAAGCTGTATAAAACTGTAGTTATGCCACAGCCAGAATACTGTGTGCTGTTCTGGTCACTACACTATTGTAAGGATGTGATTGCATTGGAGAGAGTGTAGAGGAGATTCACCATGATGTTGCCTGGAATGGAGCAGTCTAACTGTGCAGAGTGGCTGGATAGGCTTGAGTTGCTTTCTTTGGAACGGAGATGAAGGTACCTGATTGAGGTGGACAGTTAGAGTTCTGAGGGGCATAAAGGATGAATAAGAAGAAACTTTCCCTTTAGAGGGGCCAATGACTGGGTTAGATTTAACAGAAAGGGCAGAAAATTTAAAGAGGGTTTCTGGAGTCTCATGATGGTCAGAATTTGCTGCCTGAAAGGCCTGTAGAGGTGGGAACCATCGCAATATTTCAGAAGGATTTAAATGCATATTTGAAACATCATAATATCCAAGGCTACTGGCCACATGCTGAAAAACGTATAGCGTAGATAGGTGTTCGATGAGCTGTGTGGACACAGTGGGCCTAAGGACCTTGTTCTGTGATGTAAACCTCAATAACTAACTACATCTCAGTGTGCTGCCACCTCTGCTGGGTCTGTCCTGCCAGTGGGACAGGACATTTCCAGGGATGGCAATTGTGGTTTCTAGGACATTGTCTATGAAGTATGATTCCATGAGTATGACTATTCAGGCTGTTACTTGACTAGTCCTGTGAGACAGCTGTCCCAATTTTGGCACTGACCTCCAGATGTTACTGAGGAAGACTTTGCAGGTCTTTTCCGGTACCAGGTGATCCATCTGGTTTCATTCCTTTGTTAAGACTTTGTAGAGATCGATGAAACTGAGTGGCTTGCTGGAACATTTCAGTGTTAACCACATCGTTGTGGGTCTGAAGTCACGTGTAGCCCAGTTCAGATAAGAACATGAGGAAACCAGATAGGGTTTTACTAAATTTGAGTATGCCTTCATGGTAATGATTAGATTTCTAGTTCCATTTTTTGTTTCAGATTCCACTCTGTGCAGTGGTGGGATTCAATCCTAAAATCCATCTGGATCATTAGTCCAGCAATAATATCACTAGACCCTCACCTTCCTGATAAAGTCCCTTCAGGCTGTGTGCCTTACAAAGAATGTATCATTGTGAATCAGGGAGATTGAAAATGTATTGAGTCACCCCAGAATGGGATCTGGTGTATACAGAATTGTGAATCCATTGGACTCTGTCATTTCTAATTTGGTATGTTTTATCCTCTGGCTGTGTAGATGAAATGAAACTGGTTTTGCAAATATTAAGTCTACTCCAATTATATTGTGTGGACAATGCTGTATGGTCTCACTGAAATAACAAGCTGGAAATCAATCTCCAGGAACGATAAATGTAACAAACTATTGAAACTACCAAAATCCCCAAATTATCTCGGACTGATTGCTGCCAGAATCAAGGAAAACCACAACAGGTTCTTTTAATAACAAAATAACTCCATTTATTGTACACACTTACACAAAACAGTTAAAAAAAAAGAGGATTTGGAATTTATGCATCTTAAACTTTGCTCCTTTCAAAATTCCCTGCACACATGCAGACACTGAAAAGGAAACTAGCAAAATGCAAATATTATGAGTGAAGGAAATAAAAATGTCAGGAGTGCACACTGCTCTGTCTCCAGTCCAAATCACAAACTAAGGGTTTAGTTTCACAAGCCTTTCTACTCTTCATTGGTGCCTTGATGTTATTTGCACAGCAATGGAGAATCTGTAGCTCATTGGTTGGACCTGAGACCTTCTTTGTCCTTTGGGTTTTGGAGTTTGATTTTTCAGCATCTATAATTGGAGTTGAGCTTTCCCAACTCAAAATTAGAGCAACTTCCTAGGGAAAGGGTCAGGAGACAGATCGATGCAGACAGCTTCTGAGGTTCCTTGCTTCTCTGTTTCCGTTTCCATTTCCATTTCCCTCATCCTTCATGCAGCCTGAGCAATCAGAGGGTTGTTACTATGCTGAACTCCTGAACCCACACTGCGCTGTACAGATTGTGTGGACCCAGTGTCTTACACGCCTCAGTTGAAGCTTTACTTGCTTTTCAAAACTGCAAACAACACCCTGCACATTCTCCCCTTTTTAAAACACTGTCTATTTTATTCATTTTCAGACTACAGTCCAGAAAAAAAGTCATGACTACACTATTGAGGGGGTCAGTCAGTCAGTCACACACAGTGATAGGGCTGCACTGTTGAGGGGTAGGTCATACACTGACAGAGTTGCATTATCGAGGCATCAGTCAGTCAGGCACAGAGCTTGGTGAGTTGGTGTTAATTCTCTGTTTTGTGGTCAATGTTCTCTTGTCAGTGGGATCTCCCTGTGCACTGCCCTGGCACAGACTGGATGCCATCTGTTACAATATTCACTGCTCAGACATCGAGGGCCCACCTAAAGTAAATGAGGTATTTTTATATGCAAATAGGATTGCAGCAATACAAAATCTCAGGAGAGGGAAGATATTGAGATAATTTGCATAATTAAAATTCATAATAGCTCCTTTTAATGTCACGGAGATGAGAATGACATGAAAATCACTTTCTACAGCTGCAGAAATATTGGGTTTTGCTGTTCAGTTCCAATCAGATGTGTTATGTAAGACTCAAAAAAGACAGGGTTTTTCTGAAGTTAAACAAATATTCATTTCATGTTTAAAAATAGATAAGCTAATTAATAATTGAACAAATTATGGAGAACGAGTTCAAAGTATTTGAGCTGTAGAGAGAGATATAGAAAGCCATGGAGAGAAAGAGAGAGCAAGAGAATATATATATGAGAGAGAGACCGAGAGAGATAGACAGAGGGGGAGAGGGTGGGGGTGGAGAGAGAGACACACACAGAGGGTGAGATGGACAGAGTGAGTGAGGGAGGTGGAGAGTGACTGGGAGACCAATTTTAACTTCACAGCGATGGGCAAAGTCTGAAACAGAAGGAAGGAGAGAGAGCATGATTTGTATGAGATGGGCATCACTGACAAGGCCAGTACTTACGGTGGTGCTGAATGGCCTTGCATTGCTGCAGTGAGGGTGGCACAGGCATTGAATGTACTCTGGGTGGGGGATCTCAACATCCACCATGACTGGCCCGGTAGCAATACTACTGTTCGAGTTGGTTGGGTCCTAAAGAACATAGCTGCTAGACTGGGTCTGCAGCTGGTACAGGAATCAACACAAGGGAAAAAATGATACTTCACCTCATCCTTACCAATCTGTCAGCTGTAGATGTATCTGTCAATGACGACAGTATAGGTAAGAGTGGCCACCGCACAGTCCTTGTGGAGACAAAGTCCTGTCTTCATATTGAGATTACCCTCCATCGTGTTGTGTGGCACTATCACTGTGCCAAATAGGACATGATTTGGAGGTGCTGGTGTTGGACTGGGGTGTACAAAGTTAAAAATCACACAACACCAGGTTATAGTCCAACAGGTTTAATTGGAAAAAGCTAGTGTGCTTCCAGTTGGACTATAACCTGGTGTTATGTGATTTTTAACCAAATAAGACAGACTTCAAACAGATAGAGCAACTTAAGACTAGACATCCATGAGGCGCTGTGGCAACAGAATTGTACTCCAGCACAATCTGTAACCTCATGGCCTGGTATATACCCTGTTCTGTACCCAAGAAAGATCGATTTGAGTGTTTTCTAACTGTGGAGAAATCATAAGGATTAAGGATCTATCTACAGCAGCCACTGACGACTGAACAAACAGGTAGAAATAAAAATTAGATGGGTTAATCTGATGGCATAGCGATAAACAGGAAGGGCAGTTTGGGACTAGGCAGAACTCCTAGCTGGATTCCCCCTGGATAGATTGCTTTCTGCCCTCATACCTTCATGGAGGAGACACTGAGCTCGGGGCGGGGAACAGTGCAGGTTACTCACCTGACTGATGCCAGTGATGAGAAGGTGAAATATTGAGACCAGGCTTTGTCGATCAGACGCTGTTTCCCCCCCCAATGTATTAGGTGAAGAGGTGAGATCGAGTTGGGGTGTTTAAGATAATAGAGGATTTGATGGTGTTGATGGAGAGAATCGCTTCCCTCTGGTAGGGATCACTGGGGAGTCCAGAAGGGGTGGGAGTAGAAACTGAGGAGGAAATGAGGTCAGGAAGCAAAGGGGATACTAGTCTTGAAAAACTAGTGAAAGCTGATTCAACAATGATTTTCAAAAGACATTGAATTAATTATTGAAGAACTCACATTTACAGGGTTGTAGGGGATGAGTAGTGGGGAATGGGATTAACTTTATAAATCTTACAGAGACACAAATGAGACTGAATGGGCTCCACCTGGCTCTAATCAGTCTATAATGCTAGCTAACTCGATGGGCTGAATGATCTCTTCTGGGCTATAATCATTCTACAATGCTAGCTAACTCAATAGGCTGAATAGTTCCCTCCTGTTACTACTTTACTGCTGCCCTTGGGATATAGCTGTAATGGGTCTCGTGCGAGCTGCACTCCCTACTCTGCGCTGACTGAATCAGGCTATGTTATTGCAGCATTAACTGGAAAAGCTGCAACTGCACTGAGTTGGACAGCTATGTTTAAATATCTTTGATTTCTCACAATCCCTTATGTCATTTAAATTTCTCAACAGTGTTGAGCAACCAAATTAGATTTTCATAATGCTTTATTTTTAAAAAGGGAAGAGTGAGACAGAGAATCTGAAATGGAGGTCGATAACAGGAAAGAGATAATTACGTTGATGTGAAGAATCTCTTCAGCACAGCGGCTGTTATTGAGGTTCTGATTTCTAGAGATTAGAAGCTGCAGTGGGTCTGAGAATAATTCCTGGAGCTGATGTCAGCTGACTCGGTCATTGGGCTCCTAAATCAGACAAGGCAGGGTTAGCACCTCTCCCTCTCTGGGGTGGGGGGCATCGATAAATTCTGTCCAAGTGTTGAAATCTCAAGTCAGCTGTTTGAGAATTTCAGTTCAATTTTTAAAATGTGGACATTACATTTATGTAACACCTTGACCTCAGGATACTGTGATGCGCTGCACTGAGGTGTGGTCACCTTTTTTAAATTTTATTCTTTCAGGGATTTAGGCATTGGCTGAACTGAGTGTCTTCCTGGGCCATTTCCACGGGCAATTAGCAGTCACCACATTGCTGTGGATCTGGAGTCACATGTAGGCAAACTGGGTAAGGGGTGGTAGCTTCCTTCCCTAAAGTGTTGTAATGTAGATGTTTTTGCAGCTAATATTTTGCCAAGTGAGATCGAAAATAGGGGCAGCAGTAGGCCATTCAGCCCTACAAGCCTGCTCCGCCATTCAAAATATGATCTTGGCTGACCATCCAACTCAGTTCCCTGTTCCCGCATTCATGCCCAAACTCTTTGATCCCTTTAGCCCCAAAAATCTAAATTCTTGAAAACATTCAATGCTTTGGAGTCAAGATTAGAGTAGTGCTGAAAAGCACAGCAGGTCAGGCAGCATCTGAGGAGCAGAAAAATTGACACTCAGTTCGGGGTGGAGAATTCCAGAGATTCATCTTCTTCAAAGTGAGGGAATTCCTCCTTGTCTCAGTCTTCAGCAGCCTGCTCCTCATTCTGACGGTCTAACCCTCTGAAGCACCGAGTCCAGCATCAGGCAGAGATCGATCCCATAGGAAGTGAGAGGGAGTGGGTGCCTCCTTCAGAAGAAAGTCTTCAGAAATATCCAGCGTCAGCCCCTGCCACCCCCATCCCCAGCATGGACCTCCTCCCTGAGGGAATACAGGGGACAGCAGGGTGTCTTGGTCAATGTCAGCAATTACTCCCCATCCGTCTCGCTTGCAGCCAAAAACACCTCACCCCCATACCCTGTCAGTACACTGCAGCCTCCCTCACCACACCCACATTCTCCATCATTACCCTCAATAAGCCCTGCATCTCCTTGCCCACCCACCCACTCAGTTCTGACAGTTCCTTTCACAGTGACATGTGTCTCTGGGCTCAGTATTAACCGCCTCAGACTATTGGAGCCGTTGGAAACAGGAGCCACTTCACAGCTTGAGGTAAGTGAAGGCTGCATGAATAATTAATCACAAATCCATAAATTATGAAGCTGAATTTCATGCTTTGTAACCCTCGGTAATAGTTTAGTTCAGTGGTGAAGATTTATATCACAGGTAATACTTTAAGGCAGCACAAAGTGGGATTACATAGCCGTGGGCTGCATGTGATTGGTTTCGGTCCTGGCATCTCTTAAACTCTCAAACATCCTCCAGACCTGACTACACCTGTTTGAAAGTGCAGTTCTTCAGTTTGAACTTTTCCATCAAACACTCCCAAGACAGGGACAGCATGGCGTCAGATACTGTGTAAAGGATCCTCTGGACTGTCCCCATCAAATACTCCCAGAACAGGGACAGCATGGGGTTAGATACAGAGTAAAAATCCCAGCGCCACAAGTTCCTCTCGCAGATAAAAACAGAAATTTCTGGAGAAACTCAGCAGGTCTGTGGAGAGAGAAAAACAGCATTAATGTTTTGGGTCTAGTGATTCTTCTTTAGAACAGGGGGTCTGAACTTCTGAGTTCTGAAGAAGGGTCACTGGACTCAATGTTAGCTGTTTCTCTCTCCACAGGGGCTTCCAGACCTGCTGAGTCTCTCCAGCCAGCACTGTCTGTTTTTTCAAATTTTCAACATTCTTTAGCCTGTCTCTTCAGTTTACTGCTTGCTGGTTGTCACTGTTAAAACATTCTGCAGTGGTATTCTGAATCTGATTTGACATATTATTAACTTTAACTATTCTTTTGAGAGGATTTTGGATGCTGTGGTGTAAGATGCATTAATTCTCGATGCATTATTGATCAGGTTATATTCTGCTGCCTGCTCCCTTTATATCAGGAAACAGTGGGGAGTTTGAGATTAATTAATCTTACCGAGAACGTAAAAGCAATTGAGAGCAGAAACTGTAAACTGTGCCGGAGCAGGAACTCACTGTAATGCACTGATCACAATCCCTGCTTTCTGATTGGGCATCCTCCTATCACATCTTGACAGTTATTCTATGCACAGCAAGATCCCACAGTGAATGGACACAAGTCAAGTTCACATGGGGTAATTTTGTTTGCTTGCATAGAGGTTTGGCCAACAACAGGCAGCATAGAGTCAGGGTTAATGGGTCTTTTTCTAGTTGGCAAGTTATAACTAATGGGGTGCACAGGGTTTGGGCCTCAGGCCCCAACTATTTATATTTAATACTAGTAACTTGGATATGGGGCTAGAAAGGACCCTCTTGTGGCACAGTGGTAGTGTCCCTACTGTTGAACCTCAAGGCCTGGGCTCAAGTCCCACCTGTTCTAAAAGTGTGTAACAACATATCTGAACAAGTTGATTAGAAAAATCGAAGTTACTATAGCCACATTTGCAGATGGCACTAAAATGGGTATGAAAAAAAGTTGCAGTGAAGGAATTTACAAATGGATATGAATGGGTTAGGTGAATGGGCCAAACTTCACTGGATAAAGTTTACTGTGGATAAGTATGAAGTCATCCATTTTGGTCAGAGGAATAGAAAGACACCTATCTGAATGGAGAGAAGTTTCAGCGTATATGAGTGCAGAGGAATCTGGTTGTCATAGTCATAGAGATGTACAGCATGGAAACAGACCCTTCGGTCCAACCCGTCCATGCCGACCAGATATCCCAACCCAATCTAGTCCCACCTGCCAGCACTTGGCCCATATCCCTCCAAACCCTTCCTATTTATATACCTATCCAAATGCCTTTTAAATGTTGCAATTTTACCAGCCTCCACCACCTCCTCTGGCAGCTCATTCCATACATATACCACAAATCGCAGTTAATAAGGAAATTTGACAATTATTGCTAAAGGAATAGACTATAGAAGTAGGTGGATGCTGAGACATTAAGTCAATTTAAGGAGGAGATAGATGGATTTTTAATCAGTAATGGGTCGAAGGGTTATGGGAGCAGGGCAAGAAAGTGGAGTTGAGGCCAAGATGAGGTGAGCCATAAACAGTGGAGCAGGCTTGAGGAGTTGAATGACCTCCTTCTGATTCTGATGTTGTTCTAAGGGGTTACTAGGTATATGCTAATAAACAGTATCATCAGTGACGCCAAATCACATGGCAGTAGCACCTGAGTGCAGAACCTTCCAGTAATGTCGGGTTTGACCTTGTCCGTAGTTACACCGGTACCACTCCCCACCTCTTCCTCTGCTACATTGATAACTGCATCGGCACCATCTCGTGCTTCCACGAGGAGGTTGAGCAGTTCATCAACTTCACCAACACATTCCACCCCGACCTCAACTTCATCTGGACCATCTCTGACACCTCCCTCCCCTTCCTGGACCTCTCCATCTCCATTAATGACGACCGACTTGACACTGACATTTTTTACAAACCCACCGACTCCCATAGCTGCCTGGATTATACCTCTTCCCACCCTACCTCCTGCAAAAATCCTGTATTCCCAATTCCTCCGCCTTCGCCGTACCTGCTGCGAGGAGGACGAGTTCCCCCACAGAACACACCAGATGGCCTCCTTCTTTAGAGATCGCAATTTCCCTTCTCATGTGGTTGAAGATGCCCTCCAACGCATCTCATCCACATCCCGCACCTCTGCCCTCAAATCCCACCCTCCAACCGTAACAAGGACAGAACCCCCCTGGTGCTCACCTTCCACCCTACCAACCTTCACATAAACCACATCATCCGCCGACATTTCCACCACCTCCAAACAGACCCCACCACCAGGGATATATTTCCCTCCCCACCCATTTCCGCTTTCCGCAAAGACCGTTCCCTCCGTGACTACCTGGTCAGGTCCACGCCCCCGCCCTCCCGTCCTGGCATCCTCCCCTGCCACCGCAGGAATTGCAAAACCTGCGCCTACACCACCTCCCTCACCTCCATCCAAGGCCCCAAAGGAGCCTTCCACATTCATCAAAGTTTCACCCGCACATCCACCAATATCATTTATTGTATCCGTTGCTCCTGATGAGGTCTCCTCTACATTGGGGAGACTGGACGCTTCCTCGCAGAGTGCTTCAGGGAACATCTCCAGGACACCCGCACCAGTCAACCCCACCACCCCGTGGCCCAACATTTCAACTCCCCCTCCCACTCTGCCGAGGACATGCAGGTCCTGGGCCTCCTCCACCGCCGCTCCCTCACTGCCCGATGCGTGGAGGAAGAACGCCTCATTTTCCACCTCAGAACACTTCAACCCCAGGGCATCAATGTGGACTTGTAGGAGAAAGTAAGGACTGCAGATGCTGGAGATCAGAGCTGAAAATGTGTTGCTGGAAAAGCGCAGCAGGTCAGGCAGCATCCAAGGAGCAGGAGAATCGACATTTCGGGCATGAGCTCTTCTCCTGCTACTTGGATGCTGCCTGACTTGCTGCGCTTTTCCAGCAACACATTTTCAGCTCTGATCTCCAGCAACTGCAGTCCTCACTGGAAGGTTGAAGCATCAATGTGGACTTCACCAGTTTCCTCATTTCCCCTCCCCCACCTTACCTCAGTT
>NC_057739.1:45921259-45923208 GCF_004010195.1 Chiloscyllium plagiosum
AGGGGAAATGAGGAAGCTGTTAAAATCCACGTTGTTGCCCTGGGGTTGAAGTGTTCCGAGGCGGAAGGTGAGGCGTTCTTCCTCCAGGCGTCTGGTGGTGAGGGAGCGGCGGTGAAGGAGGCCCAGCACCTTCATGTCCTCGGCAGAGTGGGAGGGGGAGTTGAAATGTTGAGCCACTGGGCGGTTTGGTTGATTGGTGCGGGTGTCTCGGAGATGTTCCCTAAAGCGCTCTGCTAGGAGGCGCTCAGTCTCCCCAATGTAGAGGAGACCGCATTGGGAGCAACGGATACAATAAATGATATGAGTGGATGTGTAGGTAAAACTTTGATGGATGTGGAAAGCTCCTTTGGGGCCTTGGATAGAGGTGAGGGAGGAGGTGTGGGCGCAGGTTTTACAGTTCCTGCGGTGGCAGGGGAAAGTGCCAGGATGGGAGGGTGGGTCGTAGGGGGGCGTGGGCCTGACCAGGTAGTCACGGAGGGGACGGTCTTTGCGGAAGGCGGAGAGGGGTGGGAGGGAAATATATCCCTGGTGGTGGGGTCTGTTTGGAGGTGGCGGAAATGTCGGCGGATGATTTGGTTTATGCGAAGGTTGGTAGGGTGTAAGGTGAGCACCAGGGGCGTTCTGTCCTTGTTGCGGTTGGAGGGGTTGGGTCTGAGGGTGGAGGTGCGGGATGTGGACGAGATGCGTTGGAGGGCATCTTTGACCACATGGGAAGAGAAATTGCGTGGTTAAAGATGCCCTCCAACGCATCTCGTCCACATCCCGCACCTCCGCCCTCAGACCCAACCCCTCCAATCGCAACAAGGACAGAACGCCCCTGGTGCTCACCTTCCACCCTACCAACCTTCGCATAAACCAAATCATCCGCCGACATTTCCGCCACCTCCAAACAGCCCCCACCACCAGGGATATATTTCCCTCCCCACCCCTCTCCGCCTTCCGCAAAGACCGTTCCCTCCGTGACTACCTGGTCAGGTCCAAGCCCCCCAATCGTTCATTCCTCATCTGTAGTTTGTGACGGTATCTCCCCTCCCTAATCAGAACTCTGTGATCAATAAAACAACCCTCTGGAACTCCTTCAGTGTGCTGTCAGTGATAACTGACTTCAATCTGGACCCACTTCCTGAGCCTCAATTAATGAAGACATAGCAAACAGTTCTTTTTAACTGTCCTCATTCATTTCGGGTCCACCAACTAATGCCTGTTGTATTACTGTGAGTGCAGGTAATGGACTTTGTTTAGCCATTGCTCTGGTCACCACACACACTGGAAAATGGTTTGAACTTGACCTTGTAATTGTTTCATCGCCCTAACATTCCTCGGCTTTCTATGATTAGGGGCAAAGCAGTACCCTTCACTGTATCCTTCTCTAGGAAGAGAGTTTGGCCTTTGAATGAATTCCTATAACTATCAGTTTAAATACTGAATTGAAGCAGAAGCAGTTATCTTTTCTTTTGACAAAAAAACTCTTCATATTCCTTTTGACCCCGTTCACTTCCCCTGCATCAACAGCATTTTGCCTCCAGTTTCCTGGTGGTAGTGAAAGCTCCAATTCGATTTGTGGTGTTTATCTTTTGAGTTCCACTTTTGAACTTACTCCTGTGAAATTTTATAGGGCTTACGAGCTTCCCTCGCAATTTCTAGCATTCTGAATGAATCTGTCCTATTTTATTACAATGGAAACATTTCGACCTCTGATTTTCACCACTACCCTCAGCATCTTCCTTTCTAATCTGAGAAGGGGGTCCTGGAGCATTCCTACCTTTCCCTATTTTCCATTGATATTAGTTTCTTTTCACTCTCCCATCCTCTATCCTTCTTGAGTTTTTTGGGAGTTAATAGAAAAATATATTGTTATATGGATCAGCTCTTGATTGTCAGTCGTTTCTCTCTCCCCTTCTCTCTCCCCCACTTCTCTCTCCCCCCCTTCTCTCTCCCCCCCTTCTCTC
>NC_057739.1:45924155-45929140 GCF_004010195.1 Chiloscyllium plagiosum
CTCTCCTCTCTCGCTCCTCTCCTCTCTCGCTCCTCTCTCGCTCCTCTCTTCTCTCTCGCTCCTCTCTTATCTCTCGCTCCTCTCTTCTCTCTCTCTCTCCCCTTCTCTCCCACCCCACCCCACCCCACTCCACTCCACTCGCCTCCTCTCCCACTAAGGCTAGTTTTAACTATCACAGTTTCCAGTCCTTTTCATTGTTTGATGAGTTGGCAACGAGTGTGACTGTTGGTGACTTGGTGTTCGCTATTTCCAGTTTATTTGGTTTCCCAGAATGTACAATGACAATAGACCTCAGTTTACTGACAAACCATTTCAAAATGTGCAGCAAATGGCCAGTCACCTGTATCAGGAGAAAATGAGGACTGCAGATGTTGGAGATCAGAGTTGTGACTGTTATGCTGGAAAAGCGCAGCACTCGAGGAGCAGGGGAATCGACGTTTCAGGCTCCTGATGAAGGGTTTATTCCCAAAATGTTGATTCTCCTGCTCTTCGGATGCTGCCTGACCTGCTGTGCTTTCCCAGCACTATAATCTCGATAGTGACCTGTATCACATTGTCAGCCCACCATCCTGTTCAGTCCATCAGACTAAATGGTACACACCATCAAATTAATAATCATTAATTGTGGAGCAATTAGATTTTCACAATACTTTGCGTTTTCATAGGGAAGAGAATACCATCCCCAGCCTGTGCTGGAAGACAGTTGTGAACAGTTAGCCAGCAACCCTTTATCTAATCATTGTTCTTCAAGGCAGTGGAGAATGAATGAGGTTACTGGGAGAAAGCAGGATTAGGCTATTGAGTTGGAAGATCAGCCATATCATGATGATTGGCAGAGCTGGCTTGAAGGGCTGAATGGCCACCTCCTGCGCCTATCTTCTATGTCTGTGAACACAATGAGTGAATTGTGCACTGGGCAGAGAATGCGAGTTAGAAACCCACATATAAATACTAGGACACCAGCAAAGTTTTCTTGAATATATAACCAGCCCAGATCATAGGATGTCAAGAATTGTATTCTTGACAATAAGTATGCAGACAATAAGTATGCAACCACTGTCATAGACTTCATTAGCAAGTGTGTAGAGGACTGAATGCCAAAGTCAATCTGTGCGTGCCCTAACCGGAAACCTTGGATGGATCAAGAAATCGAGGTAAAAACAATGATTGCAGATGCTGGAAACCAGATTCTGGATTAGTGGTGCTGGAAGAGCACAGCAGTTCAGGCAGCATCCCCAATGAGCTTCGAAATCGACATTTCGGGCAAAAGCCCTTCATCAGGAATAAATCCACTGCCTCCAGAAGACCAGGCATGTGGCATTCAAGTCTGATATAGAAACATAAAAAACAGGTGCAGGAGTACGTCATTTGGTCCTTCGAGCCTGCATTACCAATAAGAACATAACCAATAGGAGCAGGAGTAGGCCCCCTGGCCGTTGGAGCCCACTCTTCCATTCAATAAGATCATGGCTGACCTTTTCCTGGCCTCAGCTCCGCTTGCCCATAACCCTTAATTTTTGAATAGCAAAGGAAATATCTCTCTTAGCTTTAAAATCATTCAATGAGAAAGCCTCAACTACTTCACTGGGCATGGGATTCCAAAGATTCACAATCCTCTGGGGTGAAGAAGTTCCTTCCCTATTTGGTCTAAATTTGCTTCCCCTAATTTTGAGGCTATGCCCTCTTGTCCTAATTTCACTTGCCAGTGGAAACATCCACTCTACTTCTATCTTATCTAATCCCTTCATAATTTGATATGTTTCCATAAGATGCCCCCTCATTCTTCTAAATTCCAGTGAATATAATCCCAGTCTGCTCAGTCTCTCCTCATAAGCCAATCCCCTCAACTCTGGAATCAACCTAGTGAACCTTCACAATATGATCATGGCTGATCATGTGATATCGGTACCCCACTCCTGCTTTCTCTCCAAACCCCTTGATCCCTTTAGCCACAAGGGCCACGTCCAGCTCCCTCTTGAATCTATCTAATGAACTGGCCCCAACAGCTTCCTGTTGGAGAGAATTCCACAGGTTCACAACTCTGAGTGAAGAAATTCTTCCTCATCTCTGTACTGAATGGCTTACCCCGTATTCTTAAACTGTGACCCCTAGTTCTGGACTTCTCCAACAAAGGGAACATTTTTCCTGCATCTAGCCTGTCTTGTTCCATCAGGATTTTATATCTTTCTGGGAGATCCCCCCCCTCATACTTCTAAATTCCAGTGTGTACAAGCCCAATCGATCCAGTCTTTCTTCATGTGTCAATCCTGCTAATCCCAGGAATCAGTCTGGTGAACCTCTGTTGGACTCCCTCAATAGCATGAATGTCTTTCCTCAGATTAGGAGATCAAAACTACACACAGAACTCAAGCGGAGTGGTGCCACCTGCCCTGACATCCCCAGATGCACCTGCTTCCTCCGTCACTGCTGCAGACGTCAGATTGGTCTTCCTTAGATTAAACCCAAGGAAAGCCATGGGCCCAGATGGAGTCACCGGACTTGTGCTTAGATCCTGTGCGGGCCAGTTGGCGGAGGTGTTTGCTGGCATCTTCAACCTCGCCTTGCTACAATCCGAAGTCCCCACCTACTTCCCCACCATCATTCTAGTACCAAAGAAAACACATGCAACATGTCTTAATGACAATAGCCCAGTGGCTCATTGAGAGATTGATCATGGCTCACAGCAAGTCTAGTCTCCCAGCCGTCTTTGATCCCCTGCAGTTTGCCTAATGGCGAATCAGGTATGCAGCAGATGTCATTTCTTTAGCCCACCACTCGCCTTTGGAACATCTGGGGTCAGGCTCTGTCTCATCGCTTACAGTTCTACCCTCAACACAGTAATTCCCTATTGGACTAATTTCAAAACTCCTGACACGTAAATCTCAGCACTGTCCTCTGCAACTGGATCCTCAGTTTCCTGGCCCTTAGACCACAATCAGTGAAGATAAACAATAGCATCTCTTCCACGATAATCCTCAACACTGGTGTCCAGCAAGAATGTGTTCTCAACCTCCTATGTACTCCATGTACACCCCGACTGTGTTGCCAAATTCCGTACAAAAGCCATCTACAAGTATGTTGATGATACCACTGTGGTAGGATAGTTATCAAACAATGGTGAGTCAGAGTACAGGAAGGAGATAGAGGGCTTGGTGTCATGGTGCAATGATAACAACCTCACTCAATGTCAGCAAAACAAAAGAACTGATCATTGACTTCAGGAAGAAAGCAGGATGACACACCCCCATCTACATCAACAGAGTTGAGGTGGAGAGTGTCAAGTTCCCAAAGTGTGGATGCCACTGTTTAAAAAATGATGTGGATAAAAGATGGGGAATTATAGGCTAGTTAGTTTAACTTCTATAGTGGGGAAAATGTTTGAGGCAATTATCAAGGAAGAAATAGCAAGGCATCTAGATAGAAATTGTTCCATTAGGCAGACACAGCATGGGTTCATGCTTAACTAGTCTATTGGAATTCTATGAAGACATTACGAGTACTGTGAACAAGGGGGACCCAATAGATGTGTATTGAGATTTCCCAAAAGCATTCAACAAAGTGCTGCACAAAAGATGCATGGGTAGGGGATTGGTTAACTAATAGGGAGCAAAGAGTGGAGATAAATGAGTACTTTTCTGGTTGGCAATTAGTGACTAGTGGTGTGCCTCGGGGATCAGTGTTGGGACCGTAATTATTCAGTAAGTATGGGTGGACATTAGGAATAGCAAGGGAACCACCACCTCATTGGGGGTTTTCTACAGACCCCCTAATAGCAGTAGAGAGACTGAAGAACTCACAGGCGGGCAGATGCAGTTATAGCAGGGTTGTTGTTATGGGTGATTTCAACTTTCCCAATATCGACTGAAACCTGCTTAGTGCAGATGGTTTGGATGGAGCCATTTTTTGGACATTAGGAATAGCAAGGGAACCACCACCTCATTGGGGGTTTTCTACAGACCCCCTAATAGCAGTAGAGAGACTGAAGAACTCACAGGCGGGCAGATGCAGTTATAGCAGGGTTGTTGTTATGGGTGATTTCAACTTTCCCAATATCGACTGAAACCTGCTTAGCGCAGATGGTTTGGATGGAGCCATTTTTGTCAAGTGTGTTCAGGGGGGTTTCCTTTCTCAGTATGTAGACAGACCGACGAGGGGAGAGGCCATTTTGGATTTGGTGTTCAGCAATGTACCAGGATAGGTGTCAGATCTCGCAGTGGGAGAGCACTTTGGTGACAGTGATCACAACTGCCTCACATTTACCATAGCCTTGAAGAGGGAAAGGAGTAGTTACCGAGGGAAGATATTTAACTGAGGAAAAGGAAGATATGACGCTATCAGACAGGAGTTGGGAAGTATAGACAGGGAGCAATTGTTCCATAGAAAGGGCACAGTAGACATGTGGAGACTATTTAAGGAGCAGTTGTTGCGAGTGATGCACAAATTTATTCCTCTGAGACTGGCAAGAATGAGTAAGGTTAAGGAATCATGGATGACAAGAACAGAGGAGCTTCTTGTCAAAAGGAAGAAGACAGCTTACATAAGGTGGAGGAAGCAAGGATCTCCCTCCCCTTCCTCGACCTTTCTATTTCTATCTCAGACGAACGAATCAACACGGACATCTACTACAAACCGACCAACTCCCACAGCTACCTGGACTACACCACCTCCCACCCTGGCCATCCCATTCTCCCAATTCCTTCGACTCCGCCGCATCTGCTCCCAGGAGGACCAGTTCCAAAAACGCACAACCCAGATGCCTCCTTCTTTCAAGGACCGCAATTTCCCCCCCGACGTGGTCGACGATGCCCTCCACCGCATCTCTTCCACTTCCCGCTCCTCCGCCCTTGAACCCCGCCCCTCCAACCGCCACCAGGACAGAACCCCACTGGTCCTCACCTACCACCCCACCAATCTCCATGTACAGCGCATCATCCGCCGTCATTTCCGCCACCTCCAAACGGACCCCACCACCAAGGATATATCTC
>NC_057739.1:45929436-45942629 GCF_004010195.1 Chiloscyllium plagiosum
ACTTTCCTCATTCCTGAAGAAGGGCTTATGCCCGAAACGTCGATTCTCCTGTTCCCTGGATGCTGCCTGACCTGCTGCGCTTTTCCAGCAACACATTTTCAGCAGAAGCAAGGATCTAGCAGAGCTTTACAGGATTACAGGCTTACGAGAAAGAAGCTCAGAAATGGACTAAGGGGAACCAGGAGGGGGCACGAAAAAGGCTTGGCAGGAAGGATTAGGGAGAACCCAAAGACATTTTACTCATACATGAGGAATAAGAGAAAGATCAGGGAGAAGGTAGGGCCGATCAGGGATAGCGTAGGAACTTGTGTGTGGAGTCTGAGCAGAAAGGGAAGCTCTAAATGAGTTTTTTGCTCTGGCTTCCACTAAGGAAGGGGACCTTGTTGTGAATGAGAACTTTGAGGAGCTGGGAAACAGGCCTGAACAGATCAAGATTGATGAAGTTGATGAGCTGGAAATTTTGGCAAGCATTAAGATTGATAAGTCCCCAGGGCTAGACTAGATTTATCCTAGGTTGCCTTGGGAAGCGAGAAAGGAGGTTGCTAATCCTCTGGCGAAGATCTTTGCCTCCTCCCTCTCCACAGGAGTCGTACCGATAGATTGGAAGGAGGCGTATGTTGTTCCTCTTTTCAAGAAGGGAAATAGGGAAATCCCTGGCAATTATAGACCAGTCAGTCTTACGTCTGTGGTCAGCAAAGTTTTGGAAAGAATTCTGAGGGATAGGATTTATGACTATTTGGAACAGCATAGCGTGATTAAAGGCAGTCTGCATGGCTTTGTGAGGGGCAGGTCATGCCTCACAAATCTTATTGAGTTCTTTGAGGAGGTGACGAGACAGGTCATTGAATGTCGAGCAATGGATGTGTATATGGACTTCAGCAAGGCATTTGATAAGGTTTCCAATGGTAGGCTCATTCATAAAGTCAGGACATATGGGAGACAGGGAGATTTGGCTAACTGGATTCAGAATTGGTTGGCTGACAGAAGGCAGAGAGTGGTTGTAGATGGAAATATTCTGCCTGGAGGTCAGTGTTGAGTGGTATTCCACAGGACTCTGTTCTTGGGCCTCTGCTCTTTGTAGTTTTTATAAATGACTTGGATGAGGAGGTTGAGGGGTGGATTAGTAAATTTGCAGATGACACAAAGGTTGGAGGTGCCGTTGGTAGTATCGAGTGCTATTGCAGAGCTGGGCTGAGAAATGGCAGATGGGGCTCAATCTGGATAAATGCGCAGTGATACATTTTGGAAGGTCGAACTCGAATGATGAATATAGGATTAAAGGCAGGATTCTTGGCAGTATGGAGGAACAGAGGGATTTTGCTATTCAAGTAGATAGATCCCTTAAAGTTGCCACCCAAGTGGATAGGGTTGTTAAGAAAGCATATAGTGTTTTGGCTTTCATTAACAGGGGTATCGAGTTTAAGAGCCATGAGGTTTTGCTGCAGCTCTACAAGACCTTGGTGAGACCACACTTGCAATATTGTGTCCAGGTCTGGTCGCCGAACTATAGGAAAGATACGGCGGCTTTGGTGAGGGTGCATCGGAGGTTTACCAGGATGCTGCCTGGACAGGAGGGTTTGCTTATGAAGAGAGGTTGACTAAGCTCGGACTTTTCTCTCTGGGAGGAGGTGGAAGAGAGGTGACCTGATCGAGGTGTACAAGATAATGAGAGGAATGGATGGAGTCAATAGCCAGAGACGTTTCCCTAGCGCAGGATTGACTGGCAGGAGGGGTCATAGAAAGATATAGAGGGGACGTCAGAGGAAGGTTCTTTACGCAGACAGTTGTAAATGCATCGAATGCGTTGCCACCGTGGTGGTGGAAGCATTGTCATTAGGGACATTTAAGTGACTGCTAGACATGACATGGATAGCAGTGAATTGAGGGGTGCGTAGGTTAAGTTATTTTATTTTACATTATGATTAATCCTCGGCACAACATCATGGGCCAAAGGGCCTGTTCTGTGCTGTACTTTTCTATGTTCTACGTTCTATTCACAATTTACGTAGATGATTTTGAGTTGGGGACCACGTGTAGTGTGTCAAAGTTTGCGGACGGCACCAAGATCAGTGGTAGAGCAAAGTGTGCAGAGGACTGTGAAACTTTGCAGAGGGATATGGATAGTTTGAGTGGGCAAAGGTCTGGTAGGTGGAGTACAATGTTAATATATGCAAAGTCATTCATTTTGGTAGGAATAACAGTAAAAAGGACTATTACTTAAATGGTAAATAAATTGCTATGCAGAGGGACCTGAGTGTCCTTGTGCATGACTCACAGAAAATTGGTCATTAAAAAGGCAAATAGAATTTTGCCCTTCTTTGCTGAAGGGATTGAGTTTAAAAACAGGGAGGTTATGTTGCAGTTGTATAGTGTGCTGGTTAGGCCACAGCTGGAGTACTGTGTGCAGTTTTGGCCTCCTTACTTGGGAAAGGATGTACTGGCACTGGAGGGGGTGCAGAGGAGGTTCACTCGGTTGATTCTGGAGTTTGTGAGCATTTGTTGGAATTTAGAACAATGGGGGGGGGGGGGGTGTGGAGGATCTTATAGAAACATATCAAATTATGAAGGGAATAAAAAGGATAGAAGTAGAGAAGATGTTTCCACTGGCAGGTGAAACAAGAGTGCAAAGCCTCAAAATTAGGGGGAGCAGAATTAGGACTGAATTGAAAAAGAACTTCTTCATCACCCGCAGTGGAATTTCATGCTGATTCTGTTAGGTTCTTTTTCTTTAGATTCTTACACACTTGATGCAACTGAAATACACCAACTTCTGTGAATTGAGTACGGGAGTTGAGAGGTCGTGTTGTGGCTGTACAGAACATTGGTTGGGCCACTTGGAATATTGCGTGCAATTCTGGTCTCCTTCCGATCGGAAAGATGTTGTGAAACTTGAAAGGGTTCAGAAAAGATTTACAAGGATGTTGCCAAGGTTGGAGGATTTGAGCTATAGGGAGAGGCTGAACAGGCTGGGGCTGTTTTCCCTGGAGCGTCGGAGGCAGAGGGGTGACCTTATAGAGGTTTACAAAATTATGAGGGGCATGATTAGGATAAATAGACAAAGTCTTTTCCCTGGGGTCGGGGAGTCCAGAACTAGAGGGCATAGGTTTAGGGGAGAGGGAAAAGATACAAAAGAGACCTAAGGGGCAACTTTTTCACGCAGAGGGTGGTACATGTATGGAATGAGCTGCCAGAGGAAGTGGTTGTGGCTGGTACCATTGCAACATTTAAGAGGCATTTGGATGGGTATATGAATAGGAAGGGTTTGGAGGGATGGGCCGGGTGCTGGCAGGTGGGACGAGATTGGGTTGGGATATCTGGTCGGCATGGACGGGTTGGACCGAAGGGACTGTTTCCCTACTTACATCTCCACGACTCTATAACAACCAAAATTTATTAAGCAAGTACAAGCTTTGGAGGATCATTAAACACCCTTTGCAATGCTTGCGAACATATCAAGAGAAGCTCTCTGATCAAGGGACGGTTCTTCCTTTGTACAAAATCTTTATATGACAGCCAGTAATGCCCATAAGGCAACTCCCAGCCATTCCCCCACAGTCACATGTCACTGAAGACACAATGCAGTGACCTGATCATCTCCAGAAAAATGTAGTGAATCATCTCTTAATGGCCAGATCTATTGTAAATTTTTTTTAATGACAGGGAATAGTCAGAATTTTAATTGCAATGTTCTTATTGATTCTGAATAGGAGATGATAATGTAAATTTGCTTCTGATTGATAGGAGATGGCAATGTAAATTTTTTTCATTGTGCCTGCAAGACAAAGACAAACCACGCAACCCTCAGGATATCCAATTTCTTGCAGGTCAGCGGAACAAATTAACCCTTTAACATCTCATTCCCTCCTCTTTTTTCATTCCATGATAACCACCTAAAAGGCACTATCAGCTTATTCATAAATGGTTGACAGCCAGTATTTAAGCAAATTATTGACACACAAAATACAATGATTATAACAACAAAAATTACTAGTCCATGCAGTAGGTAGGATCCCCAGGGTCCTCCCACGTGAAAAAAAGTGTTCACCAATAAAGTTCTTAAATCCACAGTCCTCAGTGACCACTCCACCCCTTCCAAGTTGAATGGAAAGAGCTAGTTATCCAGAATCTCCTCCAGTAAACTCCAACATGAAAACAAAACCTTGTCTGTCCTTGCACACCACTCCATGGAGAAATCTGAATTCTTGGATAAGGGCAGTTAAATACTTAATAAAACTAATGAGACTTCCATCCTTGTGGAGATGCTTCAGACGGAGGATACCAGCACATCAGAGCGTGAAGTGTTTTTTTTAGATTAGATTAGATTACTTACAGTGTGGAAACAGGCCCTTCGGCCCAACAAGTCCACACCGCCCCGCCGAAGCGCAACCCACCCATACCCCTACATTTACCCCTTACCTAACACTACAGGCAATTTAGCATGGCCAATTCACTTGGCCTGCACATCTTTGGACTGTGGGAGGAAACCGGAGCACCCGGAGGAAACCCACGCAGACACGGGGAGAATGTGCAAACTCCACACAGTCAGTCGCCTGAGGCGGGAATTGAACCCGGGTCTCTGGCGCTGTGAGGCAGCAGTGCTAACCACTGTGCCACCGTGCCGTGTTGTATAATATTAATGTAAAAACAAAAACTACCTTATTACACAGCCCACAAAACACATTGTATTGAGAGCCTAATTCAAATAAAGCAAAACAATTACTTAAAAGGACTTTAAGACCATAAGACATAGGAGTGGAAGTAAGGCCATTCGGCCCATCGAGTCCACTCCGCCATTCAATCATGGCTGATGGGCATTTCAACTCCACTTACCCGCATTCTCCCCGTAGTCCTTAGTTTTTTGTGACATCAAGAATTTATCAATCTCTGCCTTGAAGACATTTAGCGTCCCGGCCTCCACTGCACTCTGCGGCAATGAATTCCACAGGCCCACCACTCTCTGGGTGAAGAAATGTCTCCGCATTTCTGTTCTGAATTTACCCCCTCTAATTCTAAGGCTGAGTCTACGGGTCCTAGTCTCCTCGCCTAATGGAAACAATTTTCTAGCGTCCACCCTTTCCAAGCCATGTATTATCTTATATTATTTTGGGTTTCACCCCCACACTCCCTGCGAAATAAAACCAGTTCCCTGTAATTACAAATATTCTGCCAATTAACTCCTTATTTCCAGAATAAAGACGATGCTGTTGTATCAGGTCATCATTCTTCTTGGGTTTAAAAAAAATGGTGGAAGTCTTTAGCATGGCTTTCCCTTACATTTTTCAACAGTTTCAACCATTGCAAGTTTGACTGGTATTATAAACATCTTCAAATTTTGATTATACACAGTGAACACAGACAACTAAAACTTTAACCAGCAAAGAGTTATCACTTAATATTTCGGTAGCAAATCTGGATCTTGATTGACCCAATATATCATAATCAAATGAATTTCCTATCTACTGTCAGATATCAATAGTTTATTGTTTAAGCTACAAATAACAAAGCTCATCAAAAGTTCTGACTAGACTTATGCAAATAAAAGACTTGCATTTAAAACCTGTAATAGGAATGCTTGTCTCACTTTTAAAGTCTCAACTTCCTAATTTATCTCATATACTAGTCCAGTGTCTTCAGTCTCTAAACCCACTTCAGGGTCCTGACTTTTGTGTGGGGAATTTCCCCTCTTAGCAACCAGTCTAAGGCAGGGTGATTGAGACAGTCACAATTGATTTTTTTAATCTTATGCACTATCCTCCGGAGTCTCAAACCTAGTCCATTAGAGGACTCTAATATCCTTTTTCCAAGGAGACTCTAATCTCCGAATTCTCGGAGACTTTTACGTCTCTTCCCAAGGGACTTTAACCTCCATTTCCATTAACTTATGATTCTGAAAGCGAAGTCATTGGCGTGCAAATACGTAAGTTACCTCAGATTCCGTCACCACAGAGTCCTAGGAGACAAAGGGTTGACTGAGTGGTAGGTTAAGGAGCGACATCAAGGTAAATCTTACCTCGTGGGCCCATCTGTCTCATGCAACCGACCCTCAGACGTTCACTTATTCAGTCCATCTTGAAGCTCTGTGTCTTGGAATCCCACTGCTGCCACCAAATGTTAGGTTCTTTTTCTTGAGATTCTTACACACTCGATGCAACTACAATATGCCAACTTCTGTGAACAGCCAAAATTTATTAAGCCAACACAAGCTTTGGAGGATCAGTTAACACCCTTTGCAATGTTTGCAAAGCATGTCAAGAGAAGCTCTCTGAACAAGGGACAGTTCTTCCTTTATACAAAATCTTTCCATGACAGTCAATAATGCCCAAAAGGCAACCCCCAGCCATTCCCCCACAGTCACATGCCACTGAAGACAATGCAGTGAACCTGATCATCTCCAGAAACAATGTAATGTGAATCATCTCATAATGGCCAGATCTATTGTAAAATGTATTTTTTTAACGACAGGGAATAGTCAGAATTTTAATTGCAATGTTCTTATTGATTCTGAATAGGAGATGATAATGTAAATTTACTTCTGCGTGATAGAAGATGGCAATGTAAATTTTTTACATTGTGCCTGCAAGACAAAGACATACCACCCTACCCTCAGGACATCCAATTTCTTGCAGGTCAGCGAAACAAATTAACCCTTTAACATTTCAAGTGAAGTAGTTGAAGCTTCCTCATTGAATGCTTTTAAAGCCAACATAGATAATTTTTTGAACAGTAAAGGAACTAAGGGTTATGGTGAGAGGGCTGAGCTGAGCCTATGAAAAGATCAGCCATGATCTTATTGAATGGTGGAGCAGGCTCAATGGGCCAGAAGGCCTGCTCCTGCTCTTAGTTCTTATCTTCTTGTGTTCCTAAGAGGGACAATAATCAACAAACTGTCCTGGACCTCCTACGTAGATGTGACAGTCACGGAGGCACAATAACGCCTGTTCTTTCTCAGATGGCTTAGGAAATTCAGCATGTCCATAAGGGCCCTCACCAACGTTTACATTCTGTCCGGGTGCATAATGACCTGGAATGACAACTGCGTCCTCAAGAAACTACAGAAAGTTGTGTGCACAGTCCAGACCATCAAGGAACCAACCTCCAGTCCATGGACTCCATTTATACTTCTCCTTGCCGCAGAAAAGCTGCCAACATCATCAAAGACCCATCCCACCCTGGTAATACACTTTCGAGAGTGTTGTGCTGGAAAAGCACAGCAGGTCAGGCAGCATCTGAGGAGCAGGAGAATCAACGTTTCGGGCACAAGCCCTTCATCAGGAATTCACTCTTCCAACCTCTTGCATAAGGTAGAATATACAGAAGCCTGAACACGCACCAACAGGTTCAACAATAGCTTCTTCTGTGCTGTTATTAGACTGCTGAATGGACCTCTCTAACTTCAAATAATGTCTGGCGTTGTGCACCTCCTGTGCAGCTGTAACCTAGTACTCACTCTACTTAAACACCCTATGATCTATATGTCCTTGTTTGCCATGATCTGCCTGTACTGCTTGCAAAATAAGCTTTACACTATATTCATAAGTGCATGTGACTACAATAAATCAAATCAAATCATTACTGATCATGGAGCTACATTTGAAGAAACAGAACCATGGCTCAGACCAATGTACGATGCACCAATCGTACACGTAAATGGTGAAGAAGTCTACTCTGGCAATGATGCAGGGTGACATTGATAGCAACCAGCTGGAAGACAACCAACTTAGCAGTGCAAAGTGCAGCAGAGAACAAAATGTATTTTTCCAGACAGGGCAACAATCACTACATTGGGATGAGTTGTCAAACCTCCAATGTGTTGCATTGAAATTTGAACTATTGACCTTATAACCTCTGTTTTATCTGTTGGTATAATTGTTTGGGATGCGTTTTTGCCTTCAGATAAAGAGGGATGTTGTGTATTGTGCCACAATCAGTAGATCAATATTCTTTGTGAGAATGCTTTTATATCATTTCTGTATCATGACCAGGGGTGTAAAGTCTCATACTTCATTTTACTTCAACTCACTTGAAACATGAAACATTGCTGTTACCAAATAGCAAATAACAGTTAACAAGTGCAGCCACTTTGGTGTCTATGAATGCAATAATGATACAAGGGATGACTAATCAATAACAAATAAACCACAAGAGATAGAATATGTTTGATTCATCAGATATGAAAAAACCCACACCATCAACACACTACACCAACTGTGGGGCACCCAGATACACATTACACCAACTGTGGAGCAAAGCTGCACACTACATGTGGTGACTGCAGGCAAGCTGATAGATCCAGCTGCTATGTAATTTCAATTTGAATTTGTTCCACTCCTGGAAAATGGGAAAACTGAAAATCTGATTTTCTTGGTAAAATGAAGTGGTATTATCCTCCTGTAGGTCATCAATAAAAGACAATCACGAATCACTGCAGTGGGGAATTCAGAGGAAATGTCTTTCCCAGAGAGTGGGGAAAATGTGCATCTCGTTCTCATAAGGTCTGGGCAATGGAGGAATTTGTCAATACACTGAAGGGGAAGCTGGATAAAATGCATGGGGGGACGAAGGGGATGGGGTGAGATGAAGAGGGAGTGGAAAGGCTTGTAGGAGGCGCAGATATTAACCTGGAATTCTGTGGGTGTTCTTGTGCGATAAGACAGCAAGAGGTAAATTGTTTTTAAGATGTTCAAATAGGCTGAAACATAACCTGGACTTGGTTAGCCTTGGAGGCGCCATCCTCGCTCACTTTATGTTGCCTCTGTAATTGAGGGCAATGATCTCACTGGAAAATCAGCAAGAGGCATCTCTGGAAGATTCCAGTGCTCCTGGTAATTGCTAACAACTCAATGTACAACTGAATCTTAAACATCCTGTGGCTGTTTCACAAGGGCACTAATTGAAATCACAGTCTCACAGCTCTCTCATTTGCAGGACTGTGATTGTTCAGTTTGGCTGCATTTTCAAAGCTCACGTGCTGCCCCGTCAGAGATGATTAGATGGTTTGAGTGAATGGACTGGGAATTTTACTGTAAATTAATGGACTTTATGTCATCATACACTTCAATTGCTGTCAAAAGTATCTAGAATAAAACCTTTAATGTCCAGCTGTTAATCAATGAACTCTGTTTGCTGTTGTTCATATTAACTACTGGATCACACAGAACAGAGGGAGACCATTCAGCCCATTGTGTCCGTGCCTGCTCTCTATAAGGTCCAGTTGATTTCATTGTCTGTGTCTTTGTGCAGTGCAGTAGACGGGGAGAGAGTGGTGTAAACAGCAGATGGCAGAGTGAGCAAGATGCCAGGAGCTGGGGAATGTAACTGCAGACTAAAAATATTGAATCTATTCAGAAATTTAAGATTCACTTTTTTAATGTATGATCTGTTTGACGTCTTGCTGTGACAAGCTTGTTAGAGAGTTTGTTTGTGATTCTCTGAATAGATTGACTCTAATAAGTTAACGTCCTTCCTGTATATTACTTTCTGCCATGCATATTGACACAGGGACGGGTTGTAAATCTTGCAGCTCGTTCATTAATGCAAAGAATCTTGTAACAAAGAGACAACATGTCACCAGACAAGGAATCAGCTGCTGAGGGGGTGAGGCTGACTGACTGATCAATACAACACAAACTTAATGATGTGAAAATCCCACTGCTGTCTGTGGACATTAATCTTGGCCAGCTACTGCATTTCCTCTATAGCGCGACAGCCACTGACATCTGGGTAAGGGTTAAATGTGTCTGCATCCCCCTCCACTTACAAGCACCACCCACTCCCTCAGGGTTCCTGAAAGACTCAATTAAACTCTGATGTTCTCTGATGTTGTTGGGCGGCAGGATGGCACAGTGGTTAGCACTGTTGCCTCACAGTGCCAGAGACCCGGGTTCAATTCCCGCCTCAGGCGACTTACTGTGTGGAGTTTGCACGTTCTCCCCGTGTCTGCGTGGGTTTCCTCCGGGTGCTCCGGTTTCCTTCCACAGTCCAAAAATGTGCAGGTCAGGTGAATTGACCATGCTAAATTGCCCGTAGTGTTAGGTAAGGGGTAAATGTAGGGGTATGGGTGGGTTGCGCTTTGGCGGGTTGGTGTGGACTTGTTGGGCCGAAAGGCCTGTTTCCACACTGTAAGTAATCTAATCTAATCTAACTCAAACCTTTCACCTCTGGCTGCAGATGGCAAGAGGCTGACCCTCTCACAAAGTAATTCCCAATGTCACAGAACGTGGGAACATGTCAGTAACAGTCCCACAGGAGGGACAGGGTGCGGAGGGACAGAATGTGCAGGGTTCAGGATGTAGGCTGTGTGCTGCAGCAGACAGTGACTCTCCTTGGGAACAGCCCCCTGAAATGATGTTGTGGATGAAACTCCAACTGAGGCTGGCCCCTCTGCCAACGGTATGGAGCTCAGTCTAAAACTCAACAGCAGGGATTGCCCACGGATCTTTGGGTTGGGGGGGGGAGGGGTATGGTGGTTGGGGCAGTGTTCCCCAAGGTGTGGGAAGGTAGACTATGTTCTCTGGGGGAGTGGTGGGAGGATTTGTATTCACTCTCAGGTGTTCTGGGAGAGAGCCAGGAGCTGGGCCTTTGAGGAAGCAGCAGCTTATGAAGGTAGGGTACAGCAAGGAGCTGAAGAATGTCCTGCTCCCCTTTGATTCTCAGTCTGCCAAATCCAGCTGCCCACCCCGCCCCTCCTTTTCATTCTGTCACTGTCCCTCCTCTTCTCTCCAATCTGACATTCCACTTTATTCCAGGCCCCCCCAAACACCTTCACTGCGTGTCTTTGTGTCACAGGGAGCTTGAATTTGAAATCACCACATCCCAATTCATCAATTACCCAATTGCCTTTGCTTATGAAAATGCCTCTTGCATCATGGGATGGAAAGTGGAGAGACCATTTGGCCCTCCAGTCTGTTCTAAAATTCAATTTGATGATTCACCTTCACTCACTCACTTTGGTTCTGTGACTCTCTGTACACCCCCATCCCCCAAACAATACCACGTGTTGATATTTTCAATTTACACTCTGCAGCCTCAGCAGGTATTGTTTGGGGAAAAGGTTTCAGATTTCCACACCCTGTCTGTGTGAGCCATCACCCAGAACAGCCTGACTCCATCGATAATGTCCTGTATCTTGTTGTTCAGGACCACACCCCAACCCCCCACCAGCCCTACCCCAACCCGAGGAAATCATTTGTGTACGTTCTTTGGAAAGAGGTTTGGGCAGAGTCAGAGGGAGAAAGACACAAATGATTAAAAATAGCAACACAGATTAATAATAATGTGCAAATTTCTCATCTGACTGCTATTTGCTGCCACTAACCTCATTCTTCCTTTGCTCTTTCTTGGATCTGTCTTGTGACTGGTGGTAGAGGAACTGATCGTGTAGTAGTAGCGCCCCTGCCTCTGGGCGAGGAGAGCTGGGTTCATATCCTTCCTGCTAATAACACCAATGAACAGGTTGGTTAGAAAATATCCAGGCCATTGTAGAGTATCTACAGAAGACGTTCTTTTCTTAGCTAACAGTAAGGTTTATTGTCTGATAGCAAGAAATTTAACTCAATTTGGTTAGGAAGGGGACACAGATTTTAGAACAAATGGGATGATTGTGTCCATTTCAGGGCTTTACGACCTTGGAGATGTAACAAGGCCTTTGTGTTGTCACTGGGCTTGTAAACCAGATAATGGGACCTGGGTTTGAAACCCACCACAACAGAGGATTAGGGTTTAATGATGATCATATAATAATGTTCAATTGTTGGAAAAATCCATTTGGGTCACTAATGGCCTTTAGGAAAGAAAATCTGCCATCCTTATCCAATCTGCCTGACATGTGACTCCAGACCCATAGTCATGTGGTTGACATCTAAGAACCAGGAGGAGGCCATTCAGCCCTTCAAGCCTTTCTATTCCTTGACCAAAATGGAAAGCCTCACAGAGATGTGTAGCATGGAAACAGAGCCTTTGGTCCAAGTTGTCCATGCTGACCAGATATCTTCAATAAATCTAGTCCCATTTGCTAGCATTTGGCCCACATCTCTCTCAACCCTTCCTATTCATGTAACCATCCATATTGTAATTGTACCAACCTCCACCACTTCCTCTGGCAGCTCATTCCATACAAACACTACTCCCTGCATGAAGAAGTTGCCCCTTAGGTCGCTTTTAAATCTTTCCCCTCTCACCTTAAACTTATGTCCTGTAGTCTTGGAATCACCTACCCCAGGGAAAATACCTTGTCTATTTACTATATCCATGCCCCTTATGATTTTATAAACCTTGATAAAGTCACCCCTCAGCCTTCAATGCTCCAGGGAAAAACAGCCCCAGCCTATTCAGCCTCTCCCTACAGCTCAAACCCTCCAACTCTGCCACATCCTTGTAAATCTTTTCTGAACCTTTTCAAGTTTCACAATCTCCTTCCTATAGCAGGGAGACCAGAATTGTATGCAGTATTCCAGTAGTCATTTAACCAATGTCCTATACAGCTGCAACATGACCTCCCAACTCCTATACTCAATGCACTGACCAATAAAGGCAAGCATACCAAATGCCTTCTTCATTAACCTGTCTACCTGCAATTTCACTTTCAAGGAACTATGAACCTGCAATCCAAGGTCTCTTTGTTCAGTAACACTCCCCAGGACATTACCATTAAGCATATAAGTCCTTTCCTGATTTGCCTTTCCAAAATGCAGCACCTCACATTTATCTAAATTAAACTCCATTTGCCACTCCTTGGCCCTCGGGCCTATCTGATCAAGGTTTGTAAACGTTCGAGTGTCTGGGACATGCTTAGTCTCAGGACATCTTTCCTTCATAGAGTCACAGAGTCATACAGCCCTTCAGTTCAACTCATCCACACTAAACAGACATCCAATCTGATCTACTCCCACTTACCAGCATTTGGCCCATAACCCTTCCTATTCATATACCCATCCAGATGCCTTTTCAATGCTGTAATTGTACCAGTCTCCACCACTTCCTCTGACAGCTTATTCCATACGTCACCCTCTGGGTGAAAAACTTAGCCCTCAACTCCCTTTTAAATCTTTCTCCTCTCATCTTAAACCTGTTACCCAAAGGTTTACACCCCATGCACCATCGCCACCTGTTCACCTTACTCTCATTCCCACTCTGTCTACAACATAAAAAACAGAATTTTGGTGTTGGCCAGAAGGATCGGCCCAATGGGAGTTACA
>NC_057739.1:45943129-45951394 GCF_004010195.1 Chiloscyllium plagiosum
AGATTCCCAGTTTAGAGAGAGCTGGACCATCCCAGCTGTTCATGCTGAAATTTCCAGTTTCCCACCATGTTTCATGGTGGGAAACAAAAACTAATTTGCCAATTATAGGGAACAAAGGGTCTTGTAAGAATAAGATATTGGCATAAATATTGGCAAAGAAAAACAAAACACTGGCACTGCTGGAGATCTGAATTAAAAACTGCTGTTGATGCTCAGGTAGTCTGGCAGTGTCTGTGGAGAGACGGGTCTAGAATTCCAAAGAAGCCAGCTCAATTATCTGGTGACAGAGGTTTGAATCTTAGCAGGTCATCTGGAGGAACGTGAATGTAGTTTTGTCAATGCCATGAAGAAAAAAAGCTAGTCCCAGTAATGGGGACTATGAAACAACCATTGAGAAGCATAACAACTGAACAGGGTCATTCATGACCTTTAAGGAGGGAAATTTGCCATCCTCATCTGGGTCTGGCCTACATGTAACTCCAGTCCCACAATAACATTATCAACTCTTCAGAATAACATGACAAAACATTTTCTTTCTTGCTTCATCTATCAAGAGGTAAAACAAAATCCAGAAATAGCTGTAAACCAGGAGAACGTCATACTTGTCTTAGAGGAAGCGCAGGAGATGTTCAGGCATTTATCTCTTATTGTTCACTTGTGGGACGTGGGTGTTACTGGCTGCATCAGCATTTTATTGCCTGTCCCAAGTTACAATTGGGAAAGTGCTGTTGAGCTGCTGCGTTGAACTGCTGCAGTTCATCTGCTATAGGTCAACCCATGCTGCTGTTAGGGAGGGAAAGCCAGGATATTGACTCAATGACACTGAAGAGAGGGTGATATATTTCCAAATCAGGATGGTGAGTGGTGTGGAGGTTAGCTTGCAACAGGGTCGTGCCCCCATGGATCTGCTGCCCTTGTTCCTTCTAGATAGTGTGGTTTTTGGTTTGGAAGGCACTATCTAGCAACTTTGGCAAATTTATGCATTGCATCTTATAGATAGTACATGCTGCTGCTGCTGCTACTGCACATTTGTTGGGGCCCTCTGCATGTTTGTGGATGTGGTGCTAATCACGCAGGCTGCTTTGTGTCAAGGTTCTTGAGGGTTATTGGAGCTGCACCCATCCGAGCAAGTGGGAGCATTCCATCACACTTCTGACTTGTGTCTTGTAGATAGTGGGGTTTAGATTAGAGTGGTGCTGGACAAGCCACAGCAGGTCAGGCAGCATCCGAGGAGCAGGAAAATTGACGTTTCGGGCAAAAGCCCTTCATCAGGAATGGTTGTAGATAGTGGACACACATTGGGCAATCAGGAGGTGATTATGCGATATAGGATTCTAAACCTCAGCAATTCTTGTAGCCATTGTATTTATATGGCTAGTCCAGTCCATTTCAGCTTCTGGTCAGTAGTATCCCTAGGATGTTGATAGTAATGGATTCGGTGACGGTAACAAATATCAAGGGGCAGTGGTTAGATTGTCACTTATTGGCATCTGTGTGACACAAATGGTACTTGCCACTTTTCAGCACAAGCCTGGATATTGTCCAGGTCTTGTTGCATTTGACATGGGCTGCTTCAGTATCTGAGAAGTTGTGAATGGTACTCAATATTGTGTAACCATCGGTGAACATCCCCACTTCTGACCTTATGATGGAAGGAAGGTAGATGACGAAGCAGCTAAAGATGGTTGGGCCATGGGAAACTGGGCTCTGAACTAGAGGACTTGTGTTCAGGACCCACGTGCTGCAGGGGTGCATCATAACATCTCTGAATATGTTGATTAAAATACTTCCCCTGAGGAGTTCCTGCCGGAATATCCTGGAGCTAAGATGACTGACCTCCAGTAGCCACAACCATCTTCCTATGTGCGTTGTTCTCCATACTCAGGCTCAATAATCAATCCACGTTAAATTTCATCTGCCACATTTTTGGCCCATTCACCAAAACCATCCATAGATAATCATACAGTACAGAAAAGCCTGTTTGGCCCATCTAATCTGCACTGATGAAAACTGCACATAATCTACACAAGTCCCAATTTCTAGCATTTGGCCATAGCCCTTAATGTTATGATACTGGGTACTTATCCAAGCACGTTTTAAAGATTGTAAGGTTTCCCGCTCCAACTCTTCTCCCGGGCAAAGCATTCCAGATGTCAACACCCTCTAGATGAAACAATGTTTCCTCAAATCCCCTTTAAATTATATTAGATTAGATTACTTACAGTATGGAAATAGGCCCTTCAGCCCAACAAGTCCACACCGACTCTCCGAAGAGTAACCCACCCAGACCCATTCCCCTACCTTATATTTACCCCTGACTAATGCACCTAATGCTATGTGCAACTTAGCACGGCCAATTCACCTGACCTGCACATGTTTGGATTTTGGGAGGAAACCAGAGCACCCGGAGGAAACCCACGTAGACATGAGGAGAACATGCAAGCTCTGTACAGATGGTCGCGCGAGGCTGGAATCAAACCCGGCTCCCTGGCGCTGTGAGGCAGCAGTGCTAACTACTGAGCCACTATGCTGCCTCTCACTTTAAAATCATGCCTCCTTTTATTGACCCTTTAACTTAGGGGAACAGCTACACTCTATTCACCCTGTCCATGCTCCTCAATCTTATAAATCGCTATCAGGTTCCCTCTCAACCTTCTCTGCTCCAAGAAAAACCACCTGAGCTTATCCAGCCTGTCTTCATCGCTGCAATGCTCCATCCCAGGCAACATCCTGGTGAATCTGTTCTCCACCCCTCCTGTACAATCACATCCTTCCTGTAGTGCGTTGACCAGAACTGCATGCAGTGCTCCAGCAGTGGCCTAACCCAAGTCTTGTTTAGCTCTAACGTAACTTTCCTGATCTATGCCACGACTGATTAAGATGTGTCCCGTATGTCCTCTTAACTACTCCATTACCCTGTCCTGCTACCTTCAGGAATCTGGGGATAAGCTCCTCTGAATGTCTGAGTGATCTGACATTCATTGACATTCACAGAAGCTCTTCATTGAGTACTCCCTCACCCATTTATCCAACATCCATTCAGAAATTTCTTATTTCTTCTTTGCAAATTGCTTTCCCACCTATTTTAGTGTCCTCTGCAAATTTGGCTATTGTACATCCACTACTGTCTGAAATGGCCTAGCAAGCCACTCAGCTGTACCAGTCGCTACAAAGTCTCAGAAAAGACATGGGCTGAAACAGCCCTATCGACCCTGCAAAGTCCTCCTCACTAATGTCTGGAGGCTAGTGCCAAAATTGGTAGAGCTGTATCACAGACTCAGCAGGCAGCAGCCTGACATAGTCACACTCACAGAATCATACCTCACAGGCAATGTCCCAAACACATCATTATCATCTCTGGATGTGTCCTGTCCCACCGGCAGGACAGACCCAGCAGATGTGGTGGCACAGTGCTCTAGAGTCAGGAAGGAGTTGCCCTGGGAGTCCTCAATATTGACTTTGGGCCCTGTGAAATCTCATAGCTTCAGGTTAAACATGCGCAAGGAAATCTCTTGCTGATGACCATGCACCTCTCTTGGCTGATGAATCGGTATTCCTCCATTTTGACCAACACTTGGAGGAAGCACTGAGGGTGGCAAGGACACTGAATGTACTCTGGCGGATTTCAACGTCCACCAAGAGTGGCTTGGTGACAGCAGCACTACTGATCGAACTGGTTGAGTCCTAAAGGACATGGCAGGTAGTGAGGGAACCAAAAAGAGGGAAAAACATACTTGACCCCACGATTAAAGATGGCAGCTCATCACCAACTTCTTAAAGGCATCTAGGGATGGGCAATAAATACTGGCCCAACTAATGACCCCCATGTCCCTTGCGCGTATATAAAAAAAAATTAGCAGGGAGATGAGGAAAAGCTTTTTCCCCAGAGGGTAGCAAGGTCTGAACCTGAAAGTGGAGTTGAGGTAGAAACCTTCAACTCATTAAAAAGGAGTCTGTAGATGTTCCTCAGTGCAGAGCTATGGACCATTTATTGGAAAATAAGTTAGGGCTGGATTTGTCCTTTAACTGCTAGCACAGACAATGGGTGGAGTGGCCTCTTTCTGTCTAGTAAATGCTTCTACATTTCCTATATATGGTGACAGGGTGGAATGAGCTGGGGTGGAGAAGTTTGGGATGTGGACCAGAAACACAGCATGAAGCAGATGGACCAAATGGCCTATTTATGTGCTGAACGTCAAACACAGTCAATATTGACCATTTAAAACCCTTTCAACTTTTAAAATATCTAAATCAGATCGTCCTTTGTTTCCTTTACAGAATAAAGACCTGGTCTATACAACAATACGAGGCATGTTATAAGGCAGTCTTCTTATTACTCTGTGCCTCACTCTGGAAGAATTTGCCTTCCAATTCTGACAGACTGCTCTTGCTGATGTGGAGACTGTTACGGAGCAATTACCCTAACTCCCGGTTGTCTTACCTTCTCTTGTCTATTTGCTGTGTGTCTGTATGTTTACTTCCAGCTAAAACAATCAGAATTGATTCAGTCCACTGTACCTATTTCGTCTCTTTGATGTTCCTGTCCAGTCAATCCAACTCCTTCTGTTCTTTTCTCACTGTACTGCCCATTTCCTAATTCTCTAATTCCCTTTTGGAAATTTCCTGTTAAATCTGTTTCCACTTCCCTCTCAGGCAGCATGCCCCAGATCACCACAACTTGCAGCATCAAAAACATTTTCCTCCTCTCTCCTTCTGGCTCTTTTACTGCTTCCCTTCAATCTATGTTCTTCTGGTCACTGATCCTCGTGCCCCTCGAAACAGTTCCTTCTCATTTACTCCAACAAAATCCTTCACAATTTGATCACCTCAATTAATCTCCTTGAACCTTCAATGCTCCAAAAGTATCAATCACAGAGTCTCTGATCTTTCCACATTCGCTGCAGTCCCTCATTTCTAACTCCATCTCTCATAGGCCTCCTCAAAGATCTCCACATCCTTCCTAAGTTATGCAGCCTGGGACTGGACATGATCCAGACCTTTCGAAAAGCTTCATCATGATCAGGAAAGTGAGAATGTGAGCTTGCTGCTGTGTCCAATTCTGCCAGTCGTTTAAACTTGTCATGTCTCTGATTGTGAATGGGCTGAAGATCACAGCTGAGCTGAGGGAAGATGCATAGCCCTGGAAAGCACATCAGAGCTCTATGATTAATAGAAATCAGATTTAAATATAAAACTGAGTGATGGAAAGTCGTAATTCCTCACTCAGTGGCTGTACTTTAGGACTCACACCAGCAAGTTGGTGCTCAGCAAACTCTCAGATTGTATTGTGACATTGGTTAATTATCTGTTCTTGTAATGTTAGTTGACATACAATACAAGAACGAGGAGTGTGCACAAGAGATTGATTTGGTCTCAGGTGGAGTCTTGTATCCAGTTCTGTGCACTCATGATGGACGATGTGAAGGCATTGGAGAGAGTGCAGGAAAGATTAACAAGAATGGTTCCTGAGTTGAGAGACTTGAGTGACGGAGATAGATTGGAGCAGCTGTCAGAGAGGAGAAGGTTGAGTGGAGATTTGTTTGAGATGTTCGAAATGACGAGCGGAGTCTGGACAGAATAGGGAGGGAAAAGCGTTCCTACTGGTGGAGGGTCAAGAAGCCGAGGGACATAGATTTAAAGTGATTGATAAAAGAAGCAGTGGAGGTGGCAGGAGAACGAGGGGTGCAGGGTCTGAAATATGCTGCCTGAGAGTTGACTGGATGCTGGCTCATTGAGGCTTTTGAAACAGAATTCAATTGAGATCTGAAAAGGAACAATGTATATGTATCAGGGGAAGCTGCAGGAGAGGTACTGGGTGACATGGCACTGATGTAGTGGGAATGTTGCTGAGCTAGTAATCCAGAACTCTAGGTTAATGCCTCGGGGAGCATGGCTTCAAATCTCACTGTGCAGTAGCTCTTCAAAATTGAACTTAATAAAAAACGCAGAACGTTTTTTGTGTGTGTATACACGCAGTCGGTCTGGAAGCAGAGAAAATCCAAGTTTAATGGATGACTGTGTAATCGTTAATTTTATAAAAATCCACCTGGGTCACTAAGATCTCTTAGGGAAGGAAATCTGCCATCCTTAGTCTGGCCTACACGTGATTCCAGACCCACAGCAATGTGGCTGATTCTTAGGAAGGAATAGGAAATGCTGGGTCCAGCCAGTAACATAGATGAACAAACATATTTTTTAAAAATTGCAGAGTGTCAGCACAGATACGACGGACTGAATGGCCTCTGCCCATGATGCTGCTGTTGCTGAAGGGCTGAATAGCCTGACCCTGTGATGTTGGTTTTGCTGATGACACAGCACTCTGGCTGTACTGACCGCTGTTCAGGGACCAGGATTTTGCTGTGTAATGTAGCTCCAAAGGGCAGGACCTGCAAAAGCTCCATTCCAACCAACCCAGCATCTTAACTCAAAGTACTGACGTCTATCTGGCACATCCGTTCAGACAGGAACCATTTGGTGTTAGTTTGTGCTGCCAGAAATAAATGAAAGAACAGAAGGGATGCAAAAGCACCTTGTTAAATATTTAACACAGTTGTTGTTTGAACAGATCCCGGTTCTGTGCCTTTCGGTTTTGAGATTCTCTTTGAACAGCAGGTCCATGCTGCAAACTCAGCAGCTTGCTGGCTGCAACCTTCAGCATGGTCCCACCTTAGGCCCATGGGTTTGGAACTAGCCCCATGGACACACAGGACATGCCATTTTCCAACATCCTTCACCCCATCAGAGAGAAATGGACTGAAAGAGGTAACATTAAAAAAAAACACAGTGCGAATTAACCCACAGCACTGACCTTCTGACAGTGTGGTGCTCGGCTAACACCGATCCTCGCACAGTGCAGTGCTCCCTCAGCACCGACCCTCCACCAACGCAGTGCATCCTCAGCACCTCCGACACTGCGGCACTTCCTCGGTACTGATCCTATATATCAATGATTTAAGCTTGAACTTAGGGGAGGTTTGCAGATGGTTGAAAATTAACCACATGGATGGTAGAAAGAAAGATATGAACTGCAGGATATTAATGAATAGGTTAGATGGACAGAAAAGTGGCTAAAGCATTTCAATACAGAGAAATTTGTGCGCTGACAAAAAATATATGGCAAGGGAATGTACAATAACAGAACTCTGAAAGGTGTAGATTGATAAAGGGGTTAAGGTAGCATATGGAACATGTTCCTTTATTGGCTGAGACCTGGAGTATAAGAACTGGGAGGTTATGCTAGAACTGCATCAAACATGATGAGACTACAGCTAGACAACTGGATAAAATTCTGCTCACTGCTTTATAGGAAGGATGAAAATGAAGTGATTTTCAAGGATGTTTTCAGGAAGGGAGAATGTTAGTGATAAAGCAAGGCTGGGATCGTTTCCTTTGGAACAGTGGAGGCGAAGGAGAGATTTAATTGAGGAGTACAACATCATAAGACCTGAGATAGAGTGGTTAGGATGAACTTGTTTTCATCAGCAGAGATTAATAACTGGGGCATAATTATGAAATATTGGTGGAAGTATTGGAGTGATTTTTATCCCGAGGGTGGTGGATGTCTGGAATTCACTGCCTGAAAGGGTGACAGAGACAGAAACGCTCACCATCTTTTAAAAGTAGACTTGAATATGGACTTGTGGTTCTCCAGACCAAGGGGTAATTGACTGGTTAGACTAGAGAGTGTTTTCTCATCCAGCACGGAACATAGAACGTTACAGCGCAGTACAGGCCCTTTGGCCCTCGATGTTGCACCGACCTGTGAAAATAATCTGATGCCCATCTAACCTACACCATTCTAATAGTATCCATATGTATGTCCAATGCCCATTTAAATGGCCTTAACGTCGGCGAGTCTACTACTGTTGCAGGCAGGCCATTCCACGCCCCTACTACTCTCTGAGGAAAGAAACTACCCCTGATGTCTGCCCAGTCGTCATCTCTGGGTTGTTGCCGGTGCCACGTGACAGTGAGGCAAAGAATAGGGAGAGAGTGCAGTTGAACACGTGGCTGCAAGGCTGGTGTAGGAGGGAGGGCTTCAGATATTTGGACAATTGGACTGCATTCTGGGGAAGGTGGGACCTGTACAAACAGGACGGGTTGCACCTGAACCAGAAGGGCACCAATATCCTGGGGGGTAGGTTTGCTAGCACTCTTCGGGGGGGTTTAAACTAATTTGGCAGGGGGATGGGATACGGACTTGTAGTCCAGCAAATAGGCTAGCTGTTTGTCAGGATGTCCAAGTGTGTGGGGAGGCTGTGAAGA
>NC_057739.1:45955172-45959838 GCF_004010195.1 Chiloscyllium plagiosum
TCAACCTGGAGTCAGACTGGTTTTATTTCCAAAGTAGGAATTGATGAAATGCTACATTGACTGACTGTCTACAGATTCTTTTTGAACAAAATGGAATGTTTCTGCAAATACAAATCTACAAATGCAAATTCACCCATTGAATTGTGTGTGTGTGAGAGAAAAAGCATATGAGAGAGGGTCTGTGTGTGTGAGAGGGAGAGAGAGAGAGTGTGTGTGTGTGAGGGAGTATACATATGTATGTGAGAGTGTGCGTGTGAGTGTTGCAAGAGTATGTGTGTGTGAGTGTGAAGGAGTATATGTCTGTGAGAGAGTGTGATTGCGAGTGTGTGTATATGTGAGAGGGTCTGTGTGAGTGTGTGCATTTGTGTGAGAGAGAGTGTGTGTGTGTGAGAGTGTATAGTGTGGTGGGGTCACTTATAGTGTGACATTAACCCAAGATCCCAGTTGAGGCCATCCTCATGGGTACCAAGCATGGCTATCAGCTTCTGCTCGGTCACTCTGCATTGTTGCATGTCCTAAAGTCTGCCTTGCAGGATGTTTACCCAGAGATCCAAGGCCAAATGTACCACTTTGGAATTAAAATTAGTCTGGCTCCAGGTTGAGATACAAACAGACTTGAAACATGACCTCACATCTAAAAGGCGTTGTCTGACCCGAGGTGTCACCTTTATTCTGATAAAACCTTAAATTATCTTGGGGCAGTAACTTGAAAGAAATTCTGGGATTTCGATATTAATCGAAACCTACTCCTCCATTCTAAATGATTAAAGAGTTAATAGCCATCTAAGTTTGTTCAATACATTTGCATAAGTTGTATGACTCTTTGATCTTTTATTTATAAATTAAGTGCCTGATGTATTCTCTCTCACTAACTGCCTGAGGAAGGAGCAGGTGCTCTGAAAGTTTACATTTTCAAGTAAACCTGTTGGACTATAACATAGTGTCATGTGATTTTTGACTTTAGCCATCCCAGTCCAACACCAGTACCTCCACATCATGGCTCACGTTAAAGTCAGCACCTTTGCTAGTATAGCACAGTGTCACTAATACACAAGAAACGTCATACGCTGGGAGTGTCTACCTACATTTTTGTTTTATTGGCAGGGGGTAGGACTTGAAGCTCCAGTATTCCAGCATCAGAGGCAAAAGTGCAACAACAGCTCCATAAAGATCAGTTTTAGCTTATTCCCTTCAGCTAACTTGTGTCTGATGAAAAGTCTCTGATACTCAAACCGTTTTATCAGAAATGTGTGAAAATCAAACTAGTGGAACTATTAAAGGAACGGACAGAGGACATGTCACTTTTACCAACATTCATTCATTCTGGTGAACTTTCTACTGTCTCCTTACTGCAAGCATGCTAATTTTGATCACTCAGTTCACTGTAGGTGCAGGATGAAGACAGCCTAAATGACTCTGGTGCATTAACATAAATCATCCTGGTTTTAGAGACTACATCAAGATAATTTAACTGGTAAAGATGGCATTTAAATTGCATCCAGTCATTCTGTAGACATCAATTTTATAGTAAAACGCAGTCTGGGTGTATGTGACTATTTACATTTGTGATTTCTTATAATTTATTAGTGGGTCTCCGGTGTCTTGGCTCATGATGCTTCAGAGGCTAATGTGTATTTAAGCAACAGTTACAATGTATGTCCACCTGTGGGAGTGGGCATGAGTACTCAGTAGGTTAAAGCAAGAGGTGCAACTGGATATGGTTCGTACGTTTAAAAAAAAGCCCTTACTGTTTGAAAATTCATCAATTACATTTCATGACACTCAGACTGAGATACTCATATAGGAACTCAGACTGAGATACAATACTTCATGTACAAAGAGTTCGGAAGGGTTTGGACATAGTAGAGGTGACTAGCTCCCCATCCTGCATGATGAGGAATCTTGCCTGATCAAGCTCCAATAAAGTATTAAAGAGCTAGCCAGTGAGTTTCCTTCTAAATCACAAGCCTAGGTATGGAAGTACCACCTCACCAGAAGCTGTCAGCCAATCAGAGACCAGTGGCTTTTAGATCCTTGAAACCATTGCTGGAGGCTCAGGCTTTGGGGGAGCCAGACCAAGATGGTGGATTGTTGTCTTTTGGGATTTGTGAGGTGGAAGTTACAGGAAAGAGAAATGGTGTCAGACCATGGCCCAACTGGCAACCAGATGAGGTCAAATATATGTTCCTCCCCACCTTGTTCAAACCCAGCAGGCACTTCACATTGGTTTCCTAGTCCAGCCACTTTTCTTGACTACAGAGAAGGCAGGTAATCAGACGGGAGATGAACTGAACCTCTCAAATAGTAGGCTATTAGTTGGTGACAGTTTAAGGAGGCTTCCAAAGTAGCTTGTCACCCAGCACATAATTGCTGAGGTAGCAAGTAGAGATCACTTATCTCACCAGGGCTAATTCACCCAATTATTGGTCCTTCTTGCCAGTTCCAGGGAGGGGATAGTCTGTACTTTAGAGTTTGCCCCTGCTTATGAAGAACATTTCATCAAGTGTAGCTGCATTACAAGTCATGAAATAACTCAGTACAACAATAAAGCTCAATCTGTATTGATAGCTTTATCATTTTTATTCAACTTGCTCTGGCTCAAAATATTCTCCTGGCCATTGCAGAAGTTAATGAAAACTCAACGTTTTAAATTCAATTACAAACCTGACTGGACATTGAGCACAACTCACAGACACAAGGATAGTTCGTTAAAATTACCTCCATACCAAAATATTAGAAGTCTTTAGGATAAAACATTATTATCGACACCTATTATGAATATTCCAGATTCAAAATGCATCGCATACTTATAAATGTGCACTCTTAGTGTTGTGAAACATTACTGAGAAGGAAACAACTATTCTCTGCCGCAACCCCAGATGGAGGTGAGGGAAGTACCTTCTGTCAGAATATCCATTACCACAACAGGTCATGAAAAATGGGTGCATGAGTGAATCAAATGGCCCATTGAGACTTGTCCATCATTCAATATAATCTTGCCTTGCAACTATGTTGAGATTCCTGACCAGTACAGATGTATGGACAGGATCCAAAGATAGGATCAGGACAGAATGTGAAATCTTGATCAATGAATTGGCAGTTGAAAATCATTTTTTTGATCATACTTGAAGCATAGGCACTAGACTGAGCTATGGAATCTTTATTGAAGTATACAGATTTTAAAAAGTTGCTCAGGTTCAGAATTACAATTGTAAAACAAACAAAGAGAACATCAAATGTAACTGAAAAGAATAATCTATTGAATGGCTTGTTTCAGTCAAAGTTAGTTTCCTAACTTTTTGTCATTTAATTTTACCTGGGTTTTCTGTGTTTTGGGATTTTTGACCAATTCATATGCGGATGATTAGATTGGATTCCCTACAGTGTGGAAACAGGCTCTTCAGCCCAACGAGTCCACACCGACCCTCTGAAGAGCAACCCACCCAGACCCATTCCCCCCCATTTACCCCTGAATAATGCACCTAACACACGGGCAATTTAGCACGGCCAATTCACCTAACCTGCACATCTTTGGACTGTGCGAGGAAACCCACGCAGACATGGGGAGAATGTATAAACCCCACACAGACAGTTGCCTGATGTGGGAATTGAACCCAGGTCCCTGGCACTGTGAGGCAGCAGTGCTAACCACTGTGCCGCCCCTGAAAGCAGCTTGAATTCAGCTCTGTGGACAAGATGGTGACTGTGGTACTGTCATTGGACTAGGATATAGGCTACATGCCCTGAGCACGTGTTCAAATCATACCAGGGCAGCTGGTGAAATTTCAAATGCCATGAACAGAATTGAAAGGTTGTGTTAGCAATGGTAAACAAGAAATTGCAGTTGGCTGTTGTAAAAAGGTTTTCAGTTCACTAATATCTCCTTGAGTGAAGGGTCCTTGTTGACCTTACATAATCTGGCCTGCATGTGACTCTAGACACACAGCAATTCGGTGAACTCTTAATTGCCCTGGCAAACAACTCACCTCAAGGGTAATTAGGAACTGATATCAAATTCAGGCTGTGCCACAATGTTCACATCCCATGAGAGGAGTCTTTAAAAAATACTTTAGAAAGCATAAGGTGTTAGAAAGTATTCTGAGGGATAGGATTTATGACCGTCTGGAAGAGCATGGCTTGATTAAATGCAGTTAACACGGCTTTGAGGGGGGCAGGTCATGCCTCACAAACCTTATCGAGTTCTTTGAGGATGTGACTAGAAAAATTGATGAGGGTCGAGCTGTGGATGTGGTGTATATGGACTTCAGCAAGGCATTTGATAAGGTTCCCCATGGTAGGCTCATTCAGAAGGTCAGGAGGATTAGGATTCAGGGGAACACAGCTGTCTGCATACAGAATTGGCTAGCCAACAGAAGACAGCGAGTGGTAGTAGAAGGAAAATATTCTGCCTGGAAGTCAGTAGTGAGTGGTGTTCCACAGGGCTCTGTCCTTGGGCCTCTACTCTTTGTAATTTTTATTAACGACTTGGATAAGGAGATTGAAGGATGGGTCAGCAAAGGTTGGAGGTGTCGTTGACAGTATAGAGGGCTGTTGTAGGCTGCAGCGGGACATTGATAGGATGCAGAGATGGGCTGAGAGGTGGCAGATGGAGTTCAACCTGGATAAATGCGACCTTTGGAAGGTCGAATTTGAAAGCTGAGTACAG
>NC_057739.1:45960338-45967760 GCF_004010195.1 Chiloscyllium plagiosum
CTATAAAACTTTGGTTAGACCGCACTTGAAATATTGCGTTCAGTTCTGGTCGCCCTATTATAGGAAAGATGTGGATGCTTTGGAGAGGGTTCAGAGGAGGTTTACCAGGATGCTGCCTGGACTGGAGGGCTTATTTTATAAGGAAAGTTGACTGAGCTCGGACTTTTTTCATTGGAGAAAAGGAGGAGAAGAGGGGACCTAATTGAGGTATACAAGGTAATGAGAGGCATAGATAGAGTCGATAGCCAGAGACTATTTCCCAGGGCAGAAATGACTAACTCGAGGGGTCATAGTCTTAAACTGGTTGGAGGAAAGTATAGAGGGGATGTCAGAGGCGGGTTCTTTACACAGAGAGTTGTGAGAGCATGGAATGCGTTGCCAGCAGCAGTTGTGGAGGCAAGGTCATTGGGGACATTTAAGAGACTACTGGACATGCATATGGTCACAGAAGTTTGAGGGTGCATACATGAGGATCAGAGGTCGGCACAACATCGTGGGCTGAAGGGCCTGTTCTGTGCTGTACTGTTCTATGTTCTATTTTCAGATCTTCCAAAATTGCTAAAACCTCCTCTTTGTCAACCTCAGTCCCATCTAATCTTGTAGCCTGTATCTCCGCATTCTCACTAACATTGCCCTTTTCCAATGTGAATACTGACAAACATTATTCATTAAGCTCTTCCCCTATGTCCTCAGATTCCACACACAACTTTCCACTGCTGTCTTTGATTGGCCCTAATCTTACTCATATACCTGGTATATAAATATATTCCTGATATAACTATCGAAGGCTTTAGGGTTTTCCTTGATCCTATCCACTAACAACTTCTCATGTCCCCTCCTGGCTCTTCTTAGCGCTCTCTTTAGATCTTCTCTGGCCAACTTATAACTCTCAAGCCCCCAATGGGTCAAATGGCCTCCTCGGAAATATTAAATTCAGGAGTGACACTTAAATCAGAATCTTCTGACTGAGAAGTAAAGAGAGGTATCCTCCAAGGTTCTGATTCCAAAAGACATTACACAGGAACCGTCATTAAATCACGCTCTCAGAAAACAAAATGGAAAGAGTCATTTCCAGATCTAATTCTGTTTTTGTTCAGCAAATAAGCTGCACACAGCCATTGTTCAGATATTGTACACTCAGGAGAATGAGCTTTTATTGACTGACGCTGTCTTCACTTTTTCTCATTGTTGCCTGAGTGACAATCCATTCACCACCGACATTTTATTAACCTCAATAATTTGACTCTAATTCTCTATGATCTAATCTGCAAATCTAGACCATGTCGCAACCCTGCTCTGCAGTAACCATTGACAAACACTGTCATTTTGGGAGGACCTCTGTAATCTCAAAGAGCCTCACACTCCCTCACTCTCTCTCACACAGACTCTCTCTCTCTGTCCTTTACTCTCTCTGTCCCTCGGTCTGATTGACACTCTGTCTCACTGACCCTCGACCTCTCTGTCTATCTGTATTTTCTGGTCTCCTTTTTTTTGTCCTTCCCTCTGTTATTCTGAGCTTTATCTCATTCAGAGAGAGAGAGAGACAAGAGAGGGGTTACACTGAGTGACCCTGCTCTTAACCCTAGACTCCATTTGTGACTGCTGCCTGTTCATTCATATACAACTTCTCTGTCCTTGAGCTCGGAGTAAATCAATGTTACCCTTTCCAAATTGAACAGATTACATTAAGGTGCCAATTCCAGAACTCATTACACAATCTGAATTAAGATGATTAGTGGTAAGCACAGTCTGACGGTCCAGTGGGATTTCTGTTTCTTTCATAGATTCATTCCGTTGGTGAATGTCAGATGGTGAATGATGTGCAGCTCCATGTGTGTGGAGTACAGTTTCGGCAGGGGAATGTGAGAGGGTGTGGGGGACTGCAGTGATGTGGCACCTGGGAGTTCATGTGGAACAGAACAAATTGACCTAGCAATACCCTCAGCCCAGGAACAAGGGCACGATCAAATCCGATCCCATCCTGCACGGGAACCTGCAACCCCATAGAGCAAAATTTTAACAAGACAGGTCCCTCTGAGCTGGTCACAGTGTTGACCAGAAATCGCAGCTCAAACGAGAGAGAAACATACAATCTCTACCAACCATCCCTATTCATTATTTCAATTATACTGTCACCCTGCCTCAAAACACCAACAATCACTGTGATATGGCATGGTTTAATGGGGAGCTTTACTCTGTATGTAACCCTGTGCTGTCCCTGTCCTGGGAGTGTTTGATGGGGGACAGTGTAGAGAGAGTTTCAGTCTGTATCTAACCGCATGCTCTCCTGCCCTGGGAGCATTTGATGGGGATAATGTAGATCTGCACTCTGACTGTTCACATGTTGATGTCAAAGTCGAATTTATAAAAGAGTTGTAATTGGTGATTTACACCAAAGTATTTTTAGTTCAGAGTCTGATGACGGATGACGCTGACAATATCTGTGTGCAGAGGTTGCCTGACCACCTGAGTATCTCCATGTTTTCTTTATTGAATCCTTTGAGCAGGGATCGATTTTCATCTCAAATCAGGTCAGTCGGTGTAAGGGGAAAATGCTCCAAATGCATTGATCATTGACATGGGTGAGTATAACTGAGAAACACCAGAGGATAGATAGGTGCAGAAAGAGAGAAAGCTATCTTAAAGCAGCAGGAACTCAGATTAAAGACTGAAGAATGATGAACAGCACGTTTATAATGAAAGCAGCTCTCCATTGTTTAGTCCCTGGTCGTTACACTGTGGTAACAAACACAGAAATTAAGATGATTAGTGGTAAGCACAGTCTGAGGGTCCAGTGGGATTTCTGTTTCTTTCATAGATTCATTCCGTTGGTGAATATCAGATGGTGAATGATGTGCAGCTCCATGTGTGTGGAGTACAGTTTAGGCAGGGGAATGTGAGAGGGTGTGGGGGACTGCAGTGATGTGGCACCTGAGAGTTCATGTGGAACAGAACAAATTGCTGGAGAAACTCAGGAGGTCTGGCAGCATCTGTGGAGAGAGAAACTGAGTAATATGTCGATGGGTAAAAAATGTTTTCCTCAAATTCCCTCAACTTCCTGACCCTTCGTTGTAAAACAATAACCCCTCTTTATTGACCCTAGTTTAAGTGCTAATGAATTTTGCTACTTGTTTTCAGAAAGCTTTGTTTTATAATAAACAAATTATTTTTAATTTTGTTAAAGGACTTTGTATTATTAAAAAAATTCCCTTTCATTGTGGATAGGAATATAAAAAGAGACACAATTGACCATTTTGGTGACTGAATCAACACCTTTACCCCTATGGTAGTGGGGCTTGGTTACCTATACATTCCTCAATCTAAATTCTTCACAACATTCCACTGGCCTATACTGTGTACCTCATCAACCCCCAGTGTGGTCTCAGAGTAGCCCACTGTATCCTGGGATGGCGAGTGTATCCCGATGCACCCTGGTATACTCCAGTGTATCCAATGTTTCCTGACACATCCTGTTCGATGGCTGACTCCATGTGTTGAGATAACCTGAGAGGGGAGGAGGAGTGAACGGTGGATAAGTGAGAAGTTAGAGGACGAGAGAGGGGCTGGAGGATGAGGGAGTTTCTGAAGGAAGAATGAGTCCTGGTAGATGCGTGAGCCCCGGAGGATAAGTGAGTGACTGGAGGACGAGTGAGAGACTGGAGGGTGCTCACTGTGAACTGTGATGGGATGAGTGAGAGCTGAAATCAACATCAGATTAATAATGGCTGCTCTGCTCCTGACAATTCACATTGCTCTAGTTGCTATAGTTGCTGTTAAATTGATACTCTGAAATTAACTGAAGCAAGGAGCTGACAGAATTTAATAAAACTACCAGAGCTGCGGAAACAACAATCTTACCCATGATAGAATGAATTTAAATTCCACATCTTCCCTGCTGCTCCCCTCCCAGCTGGGGCTTGATTCAATTTTACTGATGGATCAGCTGAATTGATTTGAGAGTTTAATAAATTTACAGAGGTTCTGATTGCAAATGCTGTTCTCAGATTTGTTTGGGATTGTTTACTGGAGTAGATTTGTATTTCTCCAGGTCATAGGCTCCCATGCGAAACAATAGATTTTCAATTACCCTGTAGCTACACACACGCCTATTACAGACCCACCATGACAAACTCACCTGTTACACACTCATCCCTGATACACCCACTATGACACATCAACATGTTACAAACCTATTTGTTACACATCTGCCTGTTCCACAGCTATCTATTGTACAGCTGTCTATTACACACCTGTCTGTACACACCCACCCATTACACATTGCTACTTACACTCTTGTCCATTACACACCTGTCCAGATTGTCACACAGTCATTTGGTACACCAAATGTTATACACCCATCCATTATATACTCACCCATTACACACTCACTAATTATATACCCAACATTACAAACTCACCCATTGTATAACTGACCATTACAGAGTTAACCTTTATACAGTGTTCTTTTACACTCATATACAAACCATAACACTGCCATCACGCTCAATCTGCACATATAGAAATCACACACATGCTTGCACATGGATGTGTGGCTCACAACTGTGTGTTAGAGTGGATATATTAGGTATGTATAGTGTGGATGTGTCCATTGTGCACACAAGCCCAGGTAGTCAGTGAGTGGAATTTGAAGACGTATAACATATTGACATACAGGCCCTTCAGTCCTCAATGTTGTGCCGACCTGCAAAATTAATCTGATGCCCATCTAACCTATACTGTTCCATTATTATCCATATGTATGTCCAATGCCCATTTAAATGCCCTTAACATTGGTGAGGCAGAGGTGGGTACTGCAGATGATGGAGATTAGAGTCAAGATTAGAGTGGTGCTGGGAAAGCACAGCAAGTCAGGCAACATTCGTGGACCAGGAAAATCAATGTTTCGGGAAAAAGCCCTTAACATTAGTGAGTCTACTACTGTTGCAGGCGACCGTTCCACGCCCTACTACTCTGAGTGAAGAAACTATCCCTGATATCTGTCCTAAATCTATCACCCCTCAATTTAAAGCTATGTCCCCTTGTGTTGGCCTTCACTATCCGAGGAAAAGATGAGGGAGCTCCTAGTGTTAGACTGGTATTACAGACTCTCCCTTCCCTTGAGGGAGCTCCTGGTGTTAGACTGGGATAACAGACTCCCCCTTCCCTCGATGGACCTCCTGGTGTTAGACTGGGATAACAGACTGTCCCTTCCCTTGAAGGAGCTCCTGGTATTAGACTGGGATAACAGACTCTCACTTCCCTCAAGGGAGCTCCTGGTGTTAGACTCGGATAACAGACTCTACCTTCCTGATGGACTCCTGGTATTAGACTCTGGGATAACAGACTCTCCCTTCCCTCGAGGGAGCTCCTGGTGTTGATCTGGGATAACAGACTGTCCCTCCCCTTGAAGGGGCTCCTGGTGTTAGACTGGGATAACAGACTCTCCCTCCCCTCAAAAGCTGGTTTCCTCTCTGATGTGTTTTCTTTGATCAGGGTCCTGTGCTCTTAATTGTGTCCATGAAGGGATTTGTAAATTAGCATGTGGTTACTCCACCTGTGATGTGGAAATCACTCTCTGCTTGTAGCAGATGGCCTAACCAATTTGTGATGAATAAAACCTGATGTTAATGATTCTCCCTGATCGGTCTACAGCAGTCCCTTGGGAAAGCGCTATGTGAGCCAGATGCTAATTCAAAGTAAAAATAACCTAGAGATATAAATGGGTTGCAGTTTGTTGTATGACAATTCCCACCTCTTCCCTGCACATAGTCACAATCACTGATTATGTCTGCTGGTGTAGCTCCTCAGTCTTTACTCCCCAGGACAGTCACTGGTTGTCACTGGGGCCGTTTGTCAGACCCACTCTGCTGCAGGATGTCGAGGTCTGCACCAACTGCAAAACGTCAGCTAGCCATCCTTGCTCCTGACTCACTGACATCCTGTTCACCCTGTACCCACTGATACAGTTCCCACGACAACAAAGCCTGGGCTTGCTGCAGATATACTTCCTGGTGTCTATCTGGGAGGATGGGGAGAAAGCAGGAATAATGGTATTGGGATTGAGGGTTAGCCCTGATCATATTGAATGGTGCAGGAGGCTTGAGGGGCCAAATGGCCTACTCCTGCTCCTGGTTACTATATTTCTGTGACCTACCCTTCCCTATTGCTGTAATCTCCACTGGGTAAACAACTCTCCCTGGATCTTTGTGATTCAGCAAAGCCAGACACTCGTGGATCCCTGTGGGTTGTTGCGGGATGACTGGGAGCTGTGCCTCCAGCTTTCTGGTCTGTAATTTCTTGGATTCACTCTGCCCCTCTCCCTCTTTCCAGTGTTCCAGAAAACCTACCACTTTGAACACCTGTCCAAATATCAGACCATCAATCCTGGTTCAATGGAGAGTGCAGGAGGGTATGCCAGGAGCAACACCATACATACCTGAAGATGAGGTGTCAACCTGGTCAAGCTACCAAACAGGACTACTTGCATGCCAAACATTATAAGCAGCAAGTAATAGAGCTAAGTGATTCAACCAACCAATGGATCAGACTTAAGCTCTGCAGCCCTGCCAGATTCAGTCATGAATGGTGGTGAATAATTAAACAAGCCACTGGAGGAGGATGCTGCACAAATATCCCCATCCTCAATTTTGGAAGAGCCTAACACATGAGTGCAAAAGATAAGGCTGAAGCATTTGCAGCAATCTTCAGTCAGAATGCCAAGTGAGTAATCCACCTCAGTCTCCTCCAGTGGTTCCCCAGTGTCATAGATACCAGTTCTGAATGTAGGTTTGCTCGAGGAGCTGGAAGGTTCATTTTCAGACGTTTCGTCACCATACTAGGTAAAATCTTCAGTAAGCCTCCGGACAAAGCACTCCTGATGACGCCTGCTTTCTATTTATATGTTTGGGTTGGTGATGTCATTTCCTGTGGTGATGTCATTTCCTGTTTTTTTTCCTCTGGGTGGTAAATCGGGTCCAAGTCAGTGTGTTTGTTGATAGAGTTCCGGTTGGAATATAGAACATAGAAGAATACAACGCAGTACAGGCCCTTTGGCCCTCGATGTTGCGCCGATCCAAGCCCACCTAACCTACACTAACCCACTATCCTCCATATGCCTATCCAATGCCCGCTTAAATGCCCATAAAGAGGGAGAGTCCACCACTGCTACTGGCAGGGCATTCCATGAACTTACGACTCGCTGAGTGAAGAACCTACCCCTAACATCTGTCCTATACCTACACCCCCCTTAATTTAAAGCTATGCCCCCTCGTAATAGCTGACTCCATACATGCAAAAAGGTTCTCACGGTCAACCCTATCTAAACCCCTAATCATCTTGTACACCTCTATCAAGTCACCCCTAAACCTTCTTTTCTCCAATGAAAACAACCCCAAGTGCCTCAGCCCTTCCTCATACGATCTT
>NC_057739.1:45968446-46000654 GCF_004010195.1 Chiloscyllium plagiosum
TGTCTATTTTCACCCTTTCCAGAATTTCCAACACCTCTTCTCTACATGCCTCAAAGCCATCCATTCTACTTAATTGTGACTCAGTATTCACATTGACAATAATGTCCTGTTCCTGATTGAATACTGACGAAAAGTATTCATTCAGTGTCTCCCCAATCTCTTCCGCGTCCACACGCAACTTCCCACTACTATCCTTGACTGGACCTATTCCTACCCTAGTCATTCTTTTATTCCTGTCATACCTATAGAAAGCCTTAGGGTTTTCCCTCATCCTACCAACTAAGGACTTTTCATGTCCCCTCCTTGCTGCTCTTAGCTCTCTCTTCAGGTCCTTCCTGGCTACCTTATAACTCTCAATCGCCCCAATTGAACCTTCACGCCTCATCTTTACATAGGCCGCCCTCTTCCATTTAACAAGGGATTCCAATTCCTTATTAAACCACGGCTCCCTTACACGACCCTTTCCTCCCTGCCTGAGAATGCTATGCTTCTAGGAATTCTCGTGTGTTTGGCTTGTCCTAGGATGGATGTGTTGTCCCAGTTGAAGTGGTGTCCTTCCTTATCTGTATGTAAGGATACTAGTGAGAGAGGGTCATGTCGTTTTGTGGCTAGTTGATGTTCATGTGTCCTGGTAGCTAGTTTTCTCCTATTTATCCAGTGTAGTGTTTGTTATAGTCCTTACAGTTTGTAAGCTAATGAACTTGAAAGACCCTGTGCAGACAACAAGCAAAACTAATGTCATTTACAAAGTACCAACTTGGGCACAGGGAGATTCCAGGAACAAGACTGACACAACAGGCTGAGGAATGTTGATGGAACTGTCTCCAGTTTCTGTACCCAAGTGGCCATGGGATCCTTCATGTCTATTCGCCAGGACTGTGGGAAATCAGGTGGAAAATACATTTGCAATCTGTTTTCACATAGATTCCACAGGGAGCTGTTTCCTGGACAGTGCTGGGAGCCCATTGAACCCACTGCTGACAGTGTTGCCTACAGTCTTGTACATTAACCTCTCCAGCCCAACCGCCATAGAACACATGCTTCACATGGATCGTTGCATTTTGCTCTCTGTTCTTGATTGTCCCGGGTCAGTTCTTAATGATCCAGTCAGGTCCATATAGGATTCAGACTGTGATTGGTCACTCCAACATTATCGTTGCTACTCTGCCTCTGAGACCAGGAGAACAGGATTCAAATAGTCATTCCCATTGGTTCAGATCACTTCCTGATGTCACCTATTAGACATAATGCCATTGAATCAAATCGCTCTCATTGGATCAAATCACTCCCCAGTCACTCCCATTGGACACAATATCAGTGGACCCAAACCTCTTCCCATTAACTTCTGATATACACATATCCAATATCTGAACCCTTTCTTGTAAGTTATTTCCACAGATTGACTAGAAATCTGCTGTTTATTAATAATTATTATGTTTGGTGTTTGACACTGGCTGGATAGCAAGTGTAATGAGATTTTTCTCTCTCTGTTATTGCTGCTACCTGGATATACGGAGATTGCTATTTGCTCACTGGTATCACTGCCATCTCCCCGGTAGCTCCTTTGTTCAGTGAATGGTGTAACCATTGTCCTCCTGAGCCCAGGCACTGACCAGAAGTCTGCGCAGCTCACTCAGTGTCAGTATTTCAGGAGCTGGGACCGAGGCAGGAACAGGCTGCTCTGATGAGTAAGGTAAAAACAACGACTGCAGATGCTGGAAACCAGATTCTGGATTAGTGGTGCTGGAAGAGCACAGCAGTTCAGGCAGCATCCAAGGAGCAGCTCTGATGAGTGTTCAGTTCGTGGGGATGAGCCAACACTGGGTTGGAAACAATCTGACTGCAGACTCTCTGAATCTTTTACAACAATCTTCACAAAACAAACAAAAAATAGCTTTGGTTTTAATAGGAAGATTAAAACAATCTGTTGCTGGTTGTGATACGCAGTCTGTTTGGGGTTATGATTTAGAGATGCCGGTGTTGGACTGGGGTGTACAAAGTTAAAAATCACACAACACCAGGTTATAGTCCAACAGGTTTAATTGGAAGCACACTAGCTTTCGGAGCGTCGCTTCTTCATCAGGTGGAAGTGGAGGGCTCAATCCTAACACAGAATTTATAGCCTATATAGCGATGCTCCGAAAGCTAGTGTACTTCCAATTAAACCTGTTGGACTATAACCTGGTGTTGTGTGATTTTTAACTTTGTTTGGGGTTAGGTGATGTTTGTGCAGTGTCAGTTCAGTGTGATCTCTGAGCTGAACGTTATCGCACGCCAATTTACATTGACAAAGATGGTCCCAGCACCCGAGAGGTGAAAGCAATTGGGAAAGTCTGCCCAGTATTGGGTTCTTTGCTTAGGAAAAGAGGAGACTGAGGGAGGCCAGACGGAGCTCTTTCAGATTCTGAAGGTGAAGCTGTTTCCTCTTCAACAGGAAATTAAACCAGAGGCTGCAGATGTAAGAAACTGGATGAACACTGAAGGCGGTCAGATAGTATGATGTGGTGAAGTAACAAGGAGATAACAGGAGGAGAAACCATCAAACAGCAGATAGGCTGAATGGCCTCTTTAGTTCTGGATGGCTGTTAACATTATTGACAACTGGTTAGGCTCTTTAAACTGGGGTGCTGTGTGACAATTTAATCAATTTTATTCATTAATTTCTAGAAACATTAAACAGGAATGGGAATAGGCCATTTGGCCCTTGAAGCTGCTTCACCATTCAGTGGCATCATGGCTAATCATCCAACTCAATCTCCTAATCCCTTTGATCCCTTTATCCCAAAGAATAGATAGGATTATATAGATATTAACTGGAAACCACAAGGTGTGGTTAAAACTAAACTGTTTTCACTGGTTGGAGAATCCAGAACGAGGGGCATAGTCTGAGAATTAGGGCCAGACCGTTCAGGAGAGATGTTAGGAAACACTTCTACACACAAAGGGTGGTAGAGGTTTGGAACTCTTTTCCATAAATGACAGTGGATGCTGGAACGTTGTTAACTTTAAATCTGAGATAGATGCATTTTTGTTAAAGTATTAAGGGATCTAGGCCAAGGGGAGGTATATGGAGTTAGGCCATAGATCAGCCATGGTCTCACTGAATGGCCTACCCTTGTTTCTATGTTCCTGTGAATGCATTTTGAAAATATTCAGTGTTTTGGCCTCAACCACTTTCTGTGGTAGCAAATTCCACAGGCTCCCCACCCTCCTCATCTCACTCTGAAATGACCTATCCTGTATCCTTAGACTGGCCAAATTCCTCAACACTCAATAGTGAAGAACTCAAGGCTCTTACACTGCTGTCCACGAACCATCCATGTCGAACCACGAGTCACGGCACCATATGAAGATCCAGACCCCCCCACCACAAGAGGGGCCTATCAGTTTCGAAATCGATCAAAAGAATGAATAGGAGGATATGGTCTGTTTAAAGCAAGGTTCCCAGTTTAATGAAATAAGGCAGCCTGGCACAGATTTGTCCGGTAACCAGGTTAAAGCTTCTGTGTTCCGTGCAGAAATTGCGCAATTACATTTGAACAGTAAGCAATTTTTATATGTTTTTAAGAGATAGTACAGCCTTAATTACAAGGAAAGACCAATCAAATGTAATTAAGTCACATGATTGACAGCAGGTTAATCCAATGATATTTCCTGGGAAATGGTTTTATCTGACTCACATCATCATCTCATACTGGCAGTTCAAGGTTAGTTTGAGTGGTCAGTTAATGTCTTATGATTCATTTTATGAAGATTCCATTGTCTGCTTTATCTTCTAATTCAGCTAACTCAGCAAAACAGAAATGCAGGTTCACAGTGTCAAATCATAATTTGAAGCCATTTTGTTGTGTTATTTTAAATTGAAAAGCCATTTTGTGGTTAATAAAAGCTTATATATACTTGTTGCTCCTGACAACAGCCTAAATTCAAATTTTAAATCCTCAACGAGGCCCCACTGGATTCTGAAAGTTTGGGCCCTGATCCTGCAAATACCTCCCACACCCTCACTGTGTCCCCCTCCCAGTCTTCGTGAGGCAGCAGCTGCTAACCTTCTCATTAAAAACTGTCAGAAAACTTCTGAAACCTTAGCGAGAAATGATGATATAGAAATGGTTACAACATGTCACTGCAAACGGTCAGACCTGAATAGAGAGAGGGAGGGAGAGAGACAGAGGCAGAGAGAGAAAAATACAGAGAGACAGTGAGAGAGGGAGGGAGGGAGAGAGTGAAAGAGAGGGAGAGATTGCCAAGAGTTGAGCTTTGACGTGATCAGGCAATCTGTTTACAGGGAGTGGGCAGCAGATGTCTGATTCTGAGCAGCAGGACATCGTGAGAGTGAGACGCACCACACACACACGCACACACTTTTACTACAAGGATGAATGAATGATTCAAGGTGCTGATGGGCTGTCTTGCCCAAAACGTCAATTCCCCTGCTCCTTGGATGCTGCCTGATCTGCTGTGCTTTTCCAGCACCCCACTCTCGAGTCTAAGGGAGAGCCAATGGAGGAGGCAGCCTTGCACTGCAGACCTAAACTCACTGCAATACCGTGGGGTGGGGGGTGGACAGGAGGACAGAAAGGGGCAGTGGCAAGTCTGACCTCCCTGCCCCAGAACCGTGGGGTGGGTCTCAGGAATGGGGGCTCAGTTGGAATTTTGTGATTGACAGGTTTCGGTGAAAAAGTTGCCCCTTAGGTCTCTTTTATATCTTTCCATTCTCACCATAAACCTATGCCCTCTAGTTCTGGTTTCCCGTCTGCCTCCAACGCTCCAGGGAAAACAAGCCCTAGCCTATTCAACCTGTCCCTATAGCTCAAATTCTCCAACCCTGGCAACATCCTTGCAAATCTTTTCTGAACCCTTTCAAGTCTCACAATATCTTTCCAATCGAAAGGAGACCAGAATTGCACACAATATTCTTACAGTGGCCTAACCAGTGTCCTGTACAGCCTCAACATGACCTCCCACCTCCTGTACTCAATACTCTGACCAATAAAGGAAAGCATACCAACCGCTGCCTTCACTATCCTATCTATCTGCGACTCCACTTTCAAGGAGCTATGAACCTGCACTCCAAGGTGTCTTTGTTCAGCAACACTACCTACCACGCCTTACCATTAAATCCTGCTAAGATTTGCAACACTCCCTACCACTCCTTACCATTAAATCCTGCTAAGGTTTGCTTTCCCAAAATGCAGCACCTCACATTTTTCTGAATTAAACTCCATCTGCCACTTCTCAGCCCATTGGCCCATCTGATCGAGATCCCGTTGTAATCTGAGGTAACCTTCTTTACTGTCCATTACACCTCCAACCTTACATAACATTATACAGTTTGTCTGAATACTCTCTGTGCCTGATATCCCTCAGTACTGACCTTCCAACAGTGTAATGCTCCCTCAGCATTGACCCTCTGGCAGTGCGACGCTCACCTAGTTCTGACCCTCTGATAGTGCAGCACTCCCTCAGTACCTAGCCTCTGACAGTGCGGCGCACCCTCAGCACTGACCCTCAGACATTGTGGTGCTCCCTCAGCTCTGACCCTCTCACAGTGTGGCGCGCCCACAGCACTGACCCTCTGACAGTGCAGCACTCCCACAGCGCTCTCGGCACTGACCCTCCAATAATGTGACACTCGCTCTGTACTGACCCTCTGACAGTGCAGCACTCCCTTAGTACTGACCCTCTGACAGTGCAGTGCCCCCTCAGAACTAACTGTCTGACAGTGTGGCACTCCCTCAGCACTGACCCTCTGACAGTGCTACACTTGCTCTGTACTGATCCTCTGACAGTACAGCACTCCCTCAGTACTGACCCCCTGACATGTGGTGCTCCCTCAGTACTAACTCTCCAATAATGCAGCACTCCAGCAGCACTGACCCTCCAATAGTGCAGTGCTTGCTCCGTACTGACCCACTGACAGTGTGGCACACACTCAGTACTGACCATCCAAAAGTGCGACACCCCCTCAGCACTGACCCTCTGACAGTGTGGTGCTTCCTCAGCACTGACCCTCCAACAGAGCAACACATCCGCCATGGTGAAGGCCTCCAAGCCCTCTGTATCTCCCTCTCCTGCCAACCTAGCCCGTATCCCTCCACTGACATAATCATTCGATTGGTGGAATTGGTCCTCACCCTCAACAACATCTCCTTCAGATCCTCCCACATCCTTCGGATCAAAGTGGTAGCCAGAGGCACTCGCATGGGCCCCAGCTATGCCTGCCTCTTTGGTGGTGATGTGGAACTGTCCACCTTCCGCAGTTACATCGACACCATTTCCCACCTTTCCCTCTGCTACATTGGTGACTGTATCAGTGCCACCTTGTGCTCCCATGAGGAGGTTGAACAGTTCATCAATTTAACAACACCTTCCACTCTGACCTCAAGTTCACCTGGACCATCTCAGACACCTCCCTCCCCTTCTTGGACCTCTCCGTTTCCATCTCCAGCAACCAACTCAACATGGACATCTACTTCAAACCCACTGACTCCCACAGCTACCTCCTCCAAACCCCTCTTGAAAAAATGCTCTCCCTTACTTCACCTCCGCCATATCTGCTCCCAGGAGGAGCAATTCCACTTCAGGACATCCCAGATGGCCTCCTACTTGAAGGATCATAATTTCCCCTCACACATGGTCAACAATGCCCTCCAGCACATCTCTTCCACTTCCCACACCTCTGCCCTTGAACCCCACTCCTCCAACCGCAACAAGGATAGAACCCACCTCGATCCTCACCTTCCACCACACTATCTCCAGATACAATGCATTTTTCTCCACCATGTACTCCACCTACAGTCAGATTCCACCACCAGAGATATATTTCCCTCCCTACCCCTATTGGCATTCTGCAAAGACTATTCCCTCCGAACTCCTTTGATTGTCCACCAACCCACCCTCCACTCCTGGTACCTTCCCTTGCGGCCACACCTCCGCACTCAGCCCTGTCCAAGGTCCCAAAGGATCCTTCCACATCTGACAGAGATTTTCCTGCACATCCAAACACCTCCTACTGTAGACAAGCAGGAGGCTGGAAGAACACAGCAAGCCAGGCAGCATCAGGTGGTGAAGAAGTCAATGTTTTGGGTGTAACCTTTCTTCAGGACTGGGAGCTCCAGATAAAGGAGGTAGTTGGGGGGGGTGGAGCAGTAGCAGAGTGGTGAGGTGGTGGTAGGTGGAGAAAGGTAGAGGGTACAATCAGATTGGTCGATGGGAGGGATGTCTCCAGTTGATGGCTGAGAAGAATGGAAGTGAGGGAGAGGGGCTGGGAAGGGAGTTGGGTGATGGGAAAGGAGGTTATTTGAAATTTGAGAACTCAGTGCTGAGCCCTGTAGACTGCCCGAGTGGAAGATGAGGTGTTGTTCCTCCAATTTGGTGTTTGATTCTTTGTGGCAATGGAGGCCAAGGATGGTCATGTTGGAAAGGAAGTGGAAGGGGAATTAAAATGGGTGGTGACTGGTGTTATGAAGATGTAGAGGTGTACTGTACCTTTAAAAGAGTTGGATAGCTAGCAAGGGTTACAAAGCACAGAGATCCTGAACAAAGAAACAATGTAATACTTGGTTGAAACAAATAGCAACAGATGGTTGGCATGAAACAAAAACAAATTCAAATTCAGCCAATCAGTTTAAATTATGTCCCAAGATACCAAAATCCAATCAAATTTGAATTTAGTATTTTAATTATATTAAACCAATGAAACAATCTGATCTTTTGAGGTATAAAATTGGACATTTTGAACAGTTAGGGGCGAACTGCAAACGACCAACAAATGTAGACTGCTAGCTGAAGGGTATCTGTCTATGGGGAGTGCGCAGCAGAACACCAAGGCCGACCATCAAAGGAGAATCGGCAAAGCTGACTGGCTTTGAAATGTGATTTTTTTTGTAAATCTTAATCAGGATTTCTTTTTAATCGTACTAGTATTGTAGAGTGGCAGGTAAAAGATAAGTTTAAGAGAAAAGAGTTATAAATAGTTGTTGGTTTTAATATTATTTGTTGGATTTAAAGAATAAAGTTGTTAATTTTTACTTTAAATAATGACCTCTGGGATAGTTTTTTATCTCTCGAATTTTAACAGCCACATGGGGTGGCTGTTTTAAATTACCAGAGGGGTTCACCCGATGTCGTAACACCGGGAAGTCCGGTCAGCCCCTGCTTGGCAAACTTTCCCTTGGTTTGCGTTTGGTCTCCTTGATGTAGAGAAGACCACATCGGGAGCACTGGAAACTAAGTTGGAGAAGAGGCAAGTGAACCTCTGTCATTCCTGGAAGGACTGTTTAGGGCCCTGGACAAAGGTGAAGGGGCTGGTGTACTGGCAATTTTTGCATCTTTATCGGTTGCAGGGAAAGGTACCTGGGGGTTCGGGATGGGGAGAGTGGCACAAACCAAGGTTTGGTGAAGGGAACAGTCCTTGCAGAAGGCAGAGAGAGGTGGGGAAGGGTTGATGTCCTTGGTGGGGTCTAGTTGGAGTTGGTGCAAGTGCTTAAGGATGATGTGTTGGCTGTGGAGACTATGAGATGGTAGGTGAAGACAAAGGGCACTCTGTCTTTATTGCGCTTGGTGGGAGGGAGATTTAGAGCAGTGGAACGGAGGTGGTGCGGTGGAGGGCTCTCTGGAAGACAGTGTGGGGAAAAGCACATTGACTTCTCCACCTCCTGATACTCCTGGCTTGCTGTGTTCTTCCAGCTCCCTGCTTGTCTACCTTGGATTCCAGCATCTGCAGTTGTTTTGTCTCTAAGCTCATCTACAGTGCTACCATTGCACTCGATGTGGTCTCCTCTACACTGGGGAATGTTTCAGGCAACATCTCAGGGACTCACATATCAAACAATTCCACCGCCCTGTGGCTGACCACTTCAATCCCACCCCCACCCCCCACTCTGCCAAAGACATGCAAGTCCTGGGCCTTCTCCACTGCCAAATCCAAGCCACCTGATGCCTGGAGGAAGAACGCCTCATCTTCCACCTTGGCACCTTCAAAACACATGGCATCAACTTTGATTTCACCAGTTTCTTCATCTCCCCTCCTCCTACCTCATCCCAGATCCAACTGTCCAACTTGGCACTGCCCTCTTGACCTGTCCTACCTTTCCATCTTCATTCCCACCTATCCGCTTCACCTTCCCTTCTGATCTATCACCATCACTCCCATCTACCTATCGCCTTCCCAGCTACTTACCCCCAGCCCCATCCCCAGTGCACCCTCCTATTTATCTCTCAGCCCTTTTTGCCCCATCCCTACCTTCCCAATGAAGAGCTTATACCTGAAACGTCGATTCTCCTGCTCCTCGGATGTTGTCTGACCTGCTGTGCTTTTCCAGAGCCATACTTTTCTGCACTAGCTCAGTACTGACCATCATGAAGTGCGGCACTCCCTTAGCACTGGCCCTCCGACATTTCAATGCTCCCTGAATACTGACAGTGTGGGCATTCCCTCATCACTGACACATTTGGGGGAATTCACCAGGCCTCGCTGGTGTATTGTGCCTTTTGCAATATGCATTTTACGGAGTTTGTGAGCATACACTGCACTGTTGAATTGTTGAGCTCCCCTCTTGCAACTGGATTTGCAGCGTGGCCTGATGGAAGTGTCTTTCCACATTGCACACAGAGTGGCCTCCTCATTTCCCCTTCATTCCTGCCATGCTGAGGCATCACATATCGAGAACTCTCTTTGAACCCGGTATAGAACCCACAGAGGGGCTCATTAGAGAGACTGCCTCACCATCCACCCAGGAACCAAATCCACATTGAGGTTGGAGGGGTATCCAATTTGGAGGTGGTCTGTTGTGGCTGTGATCAGGGACAGCCCTGCCTGGACTTTATGGAAACTCTGCTGAAAAGCCTCAGAGAAACTGCTCTGATGCTGCAGACCATCACAGGAAGTGACAGGAAAGAATTTCTGAGTATGCAGTTCTCTGAGTGGAAGAGGGCTCAGTGAGCAGACAGTCAGTCCACCAAACAACCACATCATCTCTCAGCTCAACTTGTTGCCTCCCAAATTGTTAACAGTGGATTGAATGTCGTAACATTTAAAAGGCATCTGGATGGCTACATGAATAGTAAGGGTTTTGGAGGTATGTGGGTCTAGATTGTGTTGGAATATCTGGTCAGCATGGAAGAACTGGACTGAAGGGTCTGTTTCTGTGCTGTACATCTCTGTGACTCTTAACACACCCTCGCTGCCTTAGTTTCACTGACATTCGCTCTCACTGGGGTATGGCTCCCACACACACTGACTCTCACTGGGGTACAGCTCCCACACACACTGACTCTCACTGGGGTACAGCCCCCACACACACTGACTCTCACTGGGGTACAGCCCCCACACACACTGACTCTCACTGGGATACAGCCCCCACACACACTGACTCTCACTGGGGTACGGTCCCACACACACGGACTCTTACTGCGGTACAGTCCCGCACACACTGACTCTCACTGGGGTACAGCCCCCACACACACTGACTCTTACTGTAGTGCAGCTGCTGCAATTGTGCACAAAGCTCAGTCAGGTCAATGTTGCTGATCAGTGAGTTATGCAATCAGAGCTGTAAGTGTATGGGCAGAGAAGGGAATGGACTGCACATAACGTGGATGAAGTAATGATTCCTGTGGTTCCTATGGGAAACAAGGATAATGAGAACCCAGACTCCCTGGCAGCTGTGTCTTTATCACCTACTATATCTCTATTTTATACTGTCTCTCCAAGTTTTTTTGTCCCAAAATGATAGTAACAATGCATTTACATTGAATATACAAGAACGTTCCATAACAATCGTATTTTACACTTGTTGATTATGGCCACAAAATTAATCTTCCTCCTTATTTGCTGTTGATGACGCATTTGTGAAAACATTGTCTTTTCCCCTGTTATGCAAATATTTTCGGTTTGTATGGGTGTAGCATACAACTCCATCAAACAATTAGATTAGATTACTTACAGTGTGGAAACAGGCCCTTCGGCCCAACAAGTCCACACCGACCCTCTGAAGAGCAACCCACCTAGACCCATTCCCCTACATTTACCCTGTTACCTAACACCACGGGCAATTTAACATCGCCAATTCACCTAACCTGCACATTTTTGGACTGTGGGAGGAAACCGGAGCACCCGGAGGAAACCCACGCAGACACGGGGAGAATGTGCAAACTCCACACAGACAGTTGCCTGAGACGGGAATTGAACCCGGGTGTCTGACGCTGTGAGGCAGCACTGCTAACCACTGTGCCATCGTGCTGCCCACAAATCTCAAGTTCTTGTTATGAAATTTTGCTCGTAAAGTTAAAAGATATTAATCTAAATGGCAGTGTTCTGCAGAGTTGTGCAATATGTAGACGAAAATATTGTAGAGCCAATTTCAAACTCAAAGTTTGTTTTCCTCAGTTGTATATTTGGCACATATTCAACTTGCATGGAAAATAATTGATTGGATACTTGATCTCCATCTCATTCTCCTGTAATAACTTCATCTGCGGAAAGTGCACCCAACTCCAGCATAACACAGAATTTATAGCAAAAATTTACAGTGTGATGTAACTGAAATTATACATTGAAAAATTGATTGTCTGTTAAGCCTCTCATCTGTTAGAATACAGTGATAGTTTCACTTCTTTCATGTGTAAATCACAAAACTTTTTTTTAAAAAAGTTGCATTCTCGGGTTAGCTGTTAACAATGGTGAGTACAAATTCACCCCACAAAATATATGTGTGCATGCGGGTCTTTGTCTGTGTGTGTGTCTGTCTGGGTTGGGGGTTATGAGTGTGAGAAAGTGTATGTGTGTGTGTAGTAAGTGCAGAGTGTCTTAAGTCTGTGAGGGGGTGCATGTGTGAGTGTGTGTGCCTGTAAGGGTGTGTGTGGGTGTTTGTGTGCACGTCTGTGTATATGTTTGTCCATGTGTATGTGAGAGTATGTGTGCGTAGGAGTATCTGTGTATGTGTGTAGTGCAATGGTGGTCACCTGTAATGTGACATGAACCCAAGGTCCCGGTTGAGGCCCTCCCTATGTGTACCGAACTTAGCTATCAGCCTCTGCTGGGCCACTTTTCTCTGCTGCCTGGCCCGAAGTCCACCTGGAGGATGGTCACCTGAAGGTCCGAGGCTGAATGTCCTGGACCACTGAAGTGTTCCCCAACTGGGAGGGAACCCTCCTGTCTGTTGCTTGTTGTCCGGTGCCCATTCATCCGTTGTCGTAGCCTTTGCTCGGTTTCCCCAATGTACCATGCCTCCGGGCATCCTTGCCTGCAACGTATAAGATAGACAATGTTGGCTGAGTCACATGAGTACCTGCCATGTGCAAGGTGGGAGGTGTCCCCACGCGTAATGGTGGTATCTATGTCCACACTCTGACACGTCTTGCAGCGTCTACCATGACAGGGTTGTGTGGAGTTAGCATGAGATGTGATGGCTCAGTTAGGGCGCTTGAGAGTTACAAGTTACCAAGAAGACCTAAAGAGAGTGTTAAGAAGAGCCAGGAGAGGACATGAGAAGTTGTTGGCAGATAGGAACAAGGAAAACTCTAAAGCTTTCTATAGGTATATCAGGAATAAAAGAATTGCTAGAGTAAGGTTAGGATTAGGGCTGCGTGAGGTCGCAGCCCACCAACACCGAATTGTTTAAAACTTAGGTCCAGTCCATTACCCTGTCGGAGAATTGTCCAATTACAAATATTGTGTCTCACTAACTTGATTGAGATCTTTGAAGCGATGACAAAGAAGATTGATGAAGACAGAATGGTAGATGTTGTCCATATGGACTTCAGCAAAGCGTTCAGCAAGGTTCCACATGGTAGACTAGTTAACAAGGTCACATGGAATCCAGGGTGAGCTAGCCAATTGCTTACAAAATTGACATGAAGGTGATAGAGGGTTATTTTTCAGACTGGAGGCTGTGACCAGTGTCACAAGAGTTAGTGCTGGGTCCATGGCTTTCCATCATTTATATGGAGCATAGAGCATTTCAGGCCCTTCGGCCCTTGATGTTGTGCTGATCTGTGGAACCAATCCGAAGCCCATTTATCCTACATTATTTCATTATCATTCATATGTTTATCCAATGACCATTTAAATGTTTGAATGTGAATATAGAAGGTATGGTTACTATGTTTGTAGATGACACCAAAATTGGTGGCGTAGTGGACTGTGAAGAAGGTTACCTCAGAGTCCAGAGTAAAATGGGACCTTCATCAGATGGGCCAATGAGCCAAGTAGTGGCATATGGAGTTTAATTTAGATAAATGTGAAGTGTTGCATTTTGTTAAGGCAGGACTTCTATAGTAAGGCCCAAGAGGATGCTGTCGAACGAAGAGACCTAGGGGTGCAAGTTCGTAGTTCCGTGAATGTATAGTCGCAGGGAGACAAAATCAGCTTTTGTAACCCCAGATGAAATTTACCAATGCAACTTATCATGTCATTTTGAATAAAAAATGCGACAGCAATATTTCAACGTTTAGCCATCAAGGTGCTTGCAGGGTTATGCAATCGTGGTGTATATATAGATGACCTTGTTGCATTCGACAAAACTGCGGAAGTACATTATCAATATGTGAACAAATTATTTAGTCAGTTTCAAAGAGCCAATCTAGTCAATAAGCAGAAGTAAATTTGCCAAAGCTAAGTGAAGAAATTTGGGTCATACTGTGGGACAGCATCTCATAGCACCTAGAGAAAGCAAAATTAAGAGATAAGGATGTGAAGGCTTTGGAGACGGTCTAAAAGGGGTTTACCAGGATGTTGCCTGGATTGGAGTGTATTTGCTATGAGGAGCAGCTGGATAAACTTGAATTGTTTTTGATAGACGATCGGAGGCTGAGGGACAACCTGACAGAAGTATATAAAATTGTGGGAGGCATGTATAGGGTGGATAGTCTGTCTTTTTCCTAGGGTGGAAATGGTAAATACTAGAAGACATTGGGTTAAAGTGAGAGGGGGAAAGTTTAAATGGTATGTGTGAGGCAATTTTTTTTTACACAGAATAGTAGATACCAACCCATGCTGCCAGTTCACCCACCTTATTCCAGATGCTCCTGACATTGAAGTAGACACACTTCAAACCACCTTTCTGCTTGCTGGTGAACTCTTCCGATCTTGAAATCTTATTTCTGACCTCACTACTCTCAACTTCCTGGATACTGGAACTACAATTTAGGTTCCCATCCCCCTGCTGAATTAGTTTAAACCCTCCCAAAGAGCATTAGCAAATTTCCACCCCAGGATATAGGTACCCCTCTGGTTCAGGTGTAGACCATCCTGTTTGTAGAGGTTCCACCTACTCCAGAAAGAGCCCCAATTATCAGGTATCCAAAACCCTCCCTCCTGCACCATCCATGTTCAATTCCTCTCTCTCCCTATTCCTCGCCTCGCGAGCATGTAGCATGGGTAACAAACCTGTTTGTTCTAGCCCAAAGAACAAATCTATTTGTTCTAGCCCTAAGCTTCCATCCTAGCTCCCTGAATGACTGCCTTTTCCTACCTATGTTGTTGGTGCCTATGTGGACCACAACTTGGGGCTGCTCACCCTCCCCCTCAAGGATCCTGAAAGCATGATCAGAGACATCACGAACCATGGCACCTTGGAGGAAACATACCAACTGTGAGTCTCTCTCGTTCCCACAGAACCTATCTGTCCCCCTAACTATGGAGTCCCCAGTGACTAATGCTCTGCTCCTCTTCCCCTTTCCTTCTGAGCAACAGGGACACGTTCTGTGCCAGAGACCTGTACCCCATGGCTTACCCCTGGTAACAGTATCCAAAATGGTGTACTTGTTATTGAGGTGAACGGCTACAGGGGATACCTGCACTGCCTTCGGTTCCCTTTCCATCCCCTGACTGTAATCCATCTGCCTTTCTCTTCTACCCGAGGTGTGACTGCCTCCCTGTAACTCCTCTCAATAACCCTCTCCGCCTCCCGAATGATCCGAGGTTCATCCAGCTCCAGCTCCCTAATGCAGTTTTTGAGGAGCTGGAGTTGGGTGTACTTCCCACAGATGCAACCAGCATGGACACTCATGGTGACCTTTACCTCCCACAGGCTGCAGGAGGAACATTCAACTTCCCCAACTAGTTATGTTACCAATCTGACGCACAGAACCTTTTTGTTGGTTAGAGGAAGAGGATGAATGGGGGACACTACCTAAGTAGAGTTTCGGGTATGCAACTGCCCAAATATATGACTTCACTTACTCAGAAATCCCATGTCTGCTCCTGCCCAGCGTGCGCTCCACCTATTCACAAGGTAAGTTTTTAAAGCAGTCACTTACCCTCCCAGCAGCCCCCTGGTCATTGCTCCTGTCCTTCCTGCTGCTACTCAAAAATAGCAAAAACAACTTGTTGGAAGATAAAGTGAAGGGGATCAAAGGTGCCCTGGTTCCCACGTCTGTACTGATGCTAAGGGCTTTCGTTGGGCAAATGAATTATTACAGAAAGTTCACACATAACCTGGCCTCAATCCTGGTACATGTGCATCAATCTTAAAAAAGGGTCAGCCTTGGAAATGGTCATGTAGCAAGCCCAAGCTTTCAGGGAAGGGAAGAAACAGCTATCATCCTCTAAGGTGTTGGCACACTGTGATCCCAAGCGAGATCTAGTATTGACATGCAGTGCCTCCCCATATGGCATCAGGGTGGTATTAGTTCGTAGGTGGCCCAATGGATAGGAATGCTCAATAGCATATGCATCCAGGACTTTGGTTAATGCAGAGCGTAAATGCACCCAGATAGAGATGGGGAGTTTGGTGGTTATATTTGGAGTCAGGAAGTTTCACTAACAGCTTTACGGAAATAAGTTTATAATAATAAAAGAACACAAACCCCTGCGAGGTGTATTTGAAGAGGACAAGGCAGTGTCATCCATAGCTTCAGGGTGAATTCAGCGATGGCCTCTATTACCTAAGTGTGAATACATACAATTTGGAACACTGTCCAGGAGGCCAAGTAGTAAATGCAGATGCACTGAACCATCTCCTGCCAGCAGATACATCACCACTGGAAGAGTGCATAATAGGTTTTAATTTTCTGGGCACATTTCTTACAGCTGACAATATGAGACTTTGGATGCAGAAGGATCTGGTCCTGACAAAACTGAAACAGCTGGTAGTTGGCGAAGGGAAACTAAAAGGTTGTCAAAACCAGAATGGAAAGCTTTTTGGACCCGGAAAGACCAGATCACAGTGGAGGATGGTATATTATTATGGGGAGCAAGAGTGATTGTCCCGAGCAAAGGTCATTGCCAGATACTGGCTTTGCAGAATCGTGGAATTGCTTCCTGGTCAACATACAAGGAGAACTTGACTCTTTTGACAATCTATGGACATTCCTGAAACACTTTCAGATGTTTAATTCGGACCTTACTCAGGCAGCCATTTTCTAATCAAAAATATTGAGCCAATCAAGGTGAATTTTCCTTAACCAATTTCACCCCATCAAGCTTGGACCTGAGTCTTTTACTACCATCAGTGGGAACTGAACCAGCTGTTTCTCATAAAAGGCCAGAATGGAAGTTGTACCCCTAATCTGTAAAGATTCCCCAGAAATGTTTTCAGCCCAGCCGAGGACTTGCGCAAACTTAAGGGTTGGAGTCTGGAGTGAATTTTGTTAAAAAGTGATTTTATAATCACTGATATGGACACGTTTGTATCAATCTCTTTTAGAACCAGTGACCATTTAACCAGGTGTTTATTTTGATTGGTTCTGATTTGGATGTTGCTGAGCAATTTAACTGTTCCAATCCAGATGTAAGTGGACTTTCCAAGATGTGCATTCTCATGGATACCAGCCCATGAGTTCTCTTACTCCATTTAGGTCTAGGGGGATGATTTTGCTGTCTCGAGTGCACATACCAGCAGCAACTACAATGGCTTGCTGGCTGGATCCTGAAGAAACTTTTTTCTGTTTAGCTGAGGCATGGCTTTGTTTTGTTGTAAGCTGACCTAAAGTCTCTCTGTTCAGGATATATCCTGAGTGAGGACATGCAATTGCCTACATCCAAGTAGTGTTCCCCAATCTCAGCCAGGCTGGTGAGAATATTCACTTTCATTGGAGTACCCTGCAACTCATATGCTGTAATTGCCATGTTTTCCAGTGAAAAAGTTGAGTGCCTATTTGAAGTCCAGGTGGGCTTCAGCTAGTAGGTACTTTTGAATAGTTACATCATTAATCCCACACACCTAATGGTCTCTCAGCATCTTATTAAGGGTTAAACCAGTCACATTCCTCTGCTAGTCATCTTAACCTAGTCAAAAATCCTGATATGGATTCCCTTGGTTCTCGAATAGCCGAATAAAACCAATAACATCTCAGAATTTGAAGAGACTTGAGTTTGTAATATACCTTAACTAAATCCATCAATTCTTGAAAGGTTTTAGTATCTGGTATCTTAGGGAAAGTTAGACTGCTAATAACTGAAAAAGCTGAGAATCCACAAGCTGTTAGGAGTATTGCTCTAACTTTTTTATCTGCCCCAGGCCTATCATTTGCCCAGAAAGAAAAGGTCAGAAGTCACATGACACCAGGTTATGGTCCAACAGGTTTATTTGAAATCACAAGCTTTCAAAACAAAACCTTATTTCCACATACTGAGCCCAGTCTTCCATGGCAGGATCAAATGAGTCAGGCTTCCCAAATAATAGCTTATTCCAATTCCAAGGCGACTGTTGCGAGTGAAATTGTTCAGGAACATGCTTTTCTCTCAACTGAAGCAACTCCACAGAGGCTGGTATCCCATCACCAAATCACCTTTTATATTAATGTGGAAAGTCCTTGATACTGATCCAGCTCCATCAGAGTCAGCTGATAGAGTGAACAGAACTTCTGTTCTTTCTCTCCTGTTTCTACCTGTCAGCCAGGACTTGCTGACTGGAGAGAGACAGAGAGCTGTGTAAAGTTTGTGAGGAATATAAAGGGGGATAAAGGAAATGTAGTGATGGAGGAAGGGTTTTGATGATGGAAGAGCTAGCTGTAATGGAGTGGGAGGGTGGTCAAATGGGAAGGGAAGGGACTGTGACATTTGGATCCAGGAAGGATCCTCTATTTGAGGAGGCAGGACACCAATTTACAGAATATTTCAGAGTTTGTGCGAAGATTTGTAGCTCGGGTGCTCGTTGTTGTGGTTCTGTTCGCCGAGTTGGAAGTTTTTGTTGCAAACGTTTCGTCCCCTGGCTAGGCGACATCATCAGTGCGTGAGAGCCTCCTGCGAAGCGCTTCTTTGATGTTTCCTCCGGTGTTTATAGTGGCCTGTCCCTGCCGCTTCCGGTTGTCAGTTTCAGCTGTCCGCTGTAGTAGTTGGTATATTGGGTCCAGGTCGATGTGTTTGTTGATGGAGTTTGTGGATGAATGCCATGCCTCTAGGAATTCCCTGGCTGTTCTCTGTCTGGCTTGCCCTATGATAGTAGTGTTGTCCCAGTCGAATTCATGTTGCTTGTTGTCTGCATGTGTGGCTACTAAGGATAGCTGGTCATGTTGTTTCGTGGCTAGTTGATGTTCATGTATGCGGATTGTTAGCTGCCTTCCTGTCTTCAACCGGAAGCGGCAGGGACAGACCACTATAAACACCGGAGGAAACATCAAAGAAGCGCTTCACAGGAGGCTCTCAAGCACTGATGATGTCGCCTAGCCAGGGGACAAAACGTTTGCAACAAAAACTTCCAGCTCGGCGAACAGAACCACAACAGAATATTTCAGAGAATATCTCTGTGACACATGCAATAAACAACCACACTGTAACTCCCCCCTCACTACCACCACCAAACTCTGCCAAGGACATGCAAGTCCTGGGCCTCCTTCACCTCCAAACTCTAGCAACCCGACGCCGGGAGGAAGAACACCTCATCTTCTGCCTTGGGGCCTTCCAACTACACGGGATCAATGTGGATTTCACCAGTTTCCTCATTTACCCTCCCCCCACCTTATCCCAGATCTGACTTTCCATCTCGGCACTGCCCTCATGACCTGTCCCACCTGTCCATCTTCTTTCCCATCTATCTGCTCCATCCTCCCCTCCGATCTATGACTTTCACCCCCACCTCCTTCTACCTATCACATTCCCAGCCTCACCTCCCTCCCATTTATCTTCCAGCCCCTTTGGGCCACCCCCTCATTCCTGATGAAGGACATATGCCTGGAACATCGGTTCTCCTGCTCCTCGGATGCTGCCTGACCTGCTGCACTTTTCCAGCACATTATTCGACTCTGATCTCCAGCATCTGCAGTCCTCGAAGTCCTTCCAGGAAGGATGGGTTTCTGTTGAATGGAGGGATGTTGAAACCACGACGTGTGTGATAACTGCTACAGTCTACTTGAACGCTGCGGCCTGGGGGCAGGAACTGGTTTGGGCCATATTGAGCACCAGGCAATGGAGACAGTGAAGCTGTTATGAAGATTGAATACAAGAGAGTGATCCACCATGAAATCCTCACAGATTAAATATCATGAATCAGTGGTCTGGGTCATTCCAAGCCATGCATTTCCTTCATGTCCAATAACCTCAGGACCAAAGCTGCTGTCAGAGATTAGAGATCAGGAGCTATGCTAGGAGCTACAAATAGGCAAATCCTCTCAGAGTTTGGGAACTGTCTATCACTATGGTGCTAATGGTATGAATAGCAACCTCCCATTCCTCAGCTTCATTAATGTCTGTGTTAGTGCCCACAAATCCCAGCTATCGGGCTTTGTTCCTGGGTGGAAAATGGAAGGGATCATGAGCTACTGCTCCTTAAACACATCACAAAAAAACACTCTTAGTCCCTGGGGAACTGGGATATATATTTATATCACTGTGCTCTAGGCTACAGCACAGAGAAATACAATTCATCTGGCACCAATTCCCTCTCTACTCAGAGTTTCCATAAAAAATACATGAACTAAGTGCAGGCTGAGCAAGGGCGTGTTTTAACTTGCCTTTCCTCAAGAAGCAGACAAGCTATCAAGCCTCCCCGGAAAATACCCGCTATTTGATCAACATAACTCAGACATCACTGCTGGGAAATGAAGCACTTTCCACTGATAGAGCTTTCTTAGATTAGATACAGGTAAAGTTCTCTCTACACTGTCCCAATCAAACACTCCCAGGACAGGGACAGCACAGGGTTAGATGCAGAGTAAAGCTAACTCTACTTTGTTCCCATGAAACACTGCCAGGACAGGGACAGCACAGAGTTAGATACTGAGTAAAACTCTCTCTACATTGTCCCCCATCAAGCCCTCCCAGGACGCGGACTGCATGAGGTTAGATACAGAGCAAAACACCTTCTACACTTCTCTGAAAATTGTTTAGCTTTCATTGTATGAAGGAATACTTGTAATAGTTTCCATCCCAAGGCCTGTTTTGTTGTCAAACAATCAACAATATAATGGAGGCAGAGTGAATGAATGTTGCCTGAGGGGATTGGATCGCAGTTCAAATCATTACAGAGCCCAGGAAAATCAGATTCGAATTAGATTTACTGCTGCTGGTCCAAGAATTAACTTTGCGTTATGTCATTAGGGTTAGTGTCAGTTCTCAGTGTTAGGGTTTCGGTTTGGTTTATTGTCTCTTCATCCAGAGTACAACGTGGAAATCAGGAACACGCAGAAACAGACAGTGCTGAAGAAACTCAGCAAGTCTGGCAGCATCTGTGGTGAGAGAGCAGAGTTAATGTTTTGGGTTGAGTGACCTCTCTTCAGACCATAACCACAACCCTGTTCTGAAGCATGGTCACTGGATCCAAAACGTTAACTCTGCTTCTCTCTCAGATGCTTGCAGACCTGCTGAGTTTTTCCAGCACTGGCTGTTTGCATGTGTTTCTGATCTCCAGTGCCTGCAGTTCTTTGTTCGATGTAGTGATTGGGAGTCAGGGATTGAGATGGTCATAGCTTGTTGTATTTTTGCTGTTTCTGCAGAGGGAGGTGATGATGCAAGCTAACCTTCCATTTCTTGTCTGTTTAAGTAATCATCTTTGTATTATGCAGCTGGAAGATTGGATTAAGATTGATTTTGCAGGATTGGCGTTTATGAGAACTGATGATTGAGGATGTGAGGGCAATGTGATGAATCACTAAATACTGGCAGTGGAGAGGAGTAATGCTTGCCTCACTCATGCATTTCTTTCATTGAGAGGCCAGAGAATTTTACAGTAGATTGATGGGGCCTTGTAACAGAAGCAGCAACACAATCATCGGAACCTGCTTACATTCAATATAAACAGGAGTAGTTAAATGGGGAAAGGGCCATTAGCCAGCAGTGGTGTCCATGGCAACCGCTAATACTTGTAGCCAGTGAAATGAGCTTTGGGGATGTAACTGGAAAGGTTTAAGCTCACAAGGGGCTACAACCCAATCAGAGGCAGGCAATTGCTCACAGAACATGGTCCCTCTGTCAGGGTTATTTATAGTCTGCTGAGGGGCTATGTGAAAATTAAAAGGAGCTGGAGTGAAGATGAATTAGTGAATCAATGAGGTCAGGTGATGCCTTTGTCTATGAATGATTGTGGAGAGACACAGTAGCTGTATTCCCCTCACAGGCCACCCAGAACATATCCCACCTAGTCATAGAGTCATAGAGATGTACAGCATGGAAACAGACCCTTCGGTCCAACCCGTCCATGCTGACCAGATATCCCAACCCAATCTAGTCCCACCTGCCAGCACCTGGCCCATATCCCACCAAACCTTCCTGTTCATATACCCACCCAAATGCCTCTTAAATGTTGCAATTGTATCAGCCTCCACCACTTCCTCTGGCAGCTCATTCCATACACGTACCACCCTTTGTGTGAAAAAGTTGTCCCTTAGGTCTCTTTTATATCTTTCCCATCTCACCCTAAATCTATGCCCTCTAGTTCTGGACTCCCTGACCCCAGGGAAAAGACTTTGTCTATTTATCCTATCCATGCCCCTCATAATTTTGTAAACCTCTATAAGGTCACCCCTCAGCCTCTGACACTCCAGGGAAAACAGCCCCAGCCAGTTCAGCCTCTCCCTGTCGCTCAGATCCTCCAACCCTGGCAACATCCTTGTAAATCTTTTCTGAACCCTTTCAAGTTTCACAACATCTTTCCGATCGGAAGGAGATCAGAATTGCACGCAATATTCCAACAGTGGCCTAACCAATGTCCTGTACAACCACAACATGACCTCCCAACTCCTGAACTCAATACTCTGACCAATAAAGGAAAGCATACCAAACGCCTTCTTCACTATCCTATCTACCTGCGACTCCACTTTCAAGGAGCTATGAACCTGCACTCCAAGGTCTCTTTGTTCAGCAACACTCCCTAGGACCTTACCATTAAGTGTATAAGTCCTGCTAAGATTTGCTTTCCAAAAATGCAGCACCTCGCATTTAGCTGAATTAAACTCCATCTGCCATTAGTCATCGCTCCCAAAGTGTAGTTTTGTAGGAGCACATTCTAGTACAGCAAGATGCCAACAATGCCCAGTCCGTCTGCTTTAGTAATGTTGGTTGAGGGACAAGTACTTGTCTTGCAATCCCTGACTCCCAGTCACTACGTCAAACAAAGAACTGCGGGCACTGGAAATCTGAAACACACACAAACAGCCAGTGCTGGAGAAACTCAGCAGGTGTGGTAGCGTTTGTGGAGAGAGAAACAGAGCTTACATTTCGGGGGTTCAGTTGTTCAGTACTGGGTTTTGATTATGGTTTGAATAAGGATCCCTGGGTTTGAAATATTAACTCTGTGTCTTTCTCCACAAGTGCTGCCAGACTTGCTCAGTTTCTTTGTTTCTGTGTGTTCCCAATTTCCACATTGCACCCAGGATGTAGAGACAATTACCCGAACCTGGCAGTTTTGTTTGTGTAACTATTTGGTCCAACTTCTTAACTGAAAACTGGAGCCACTATAAACACCGAACAGTGCATCCAGTGTCTGCCGAGATACTGAGATAAAGTCTTATATTGGGACTCAGCTCATTGGAGCTAAACTCTGTCTCATTTAGACATTGGACAATGGGTTGGAAAGACCAACTACAGGTAACATCAAGGCATATTGGACTGAAAAGACACAGACTGTGTGGCACCAAGGAGCCCTGGCAAAACTGGAATCAATGGATGTATGGGAAAACTCTCCAGTGATTGGAGTCATATCTGCCAGATAGGAAGGAGGCTGGTACAATTGCAATATTTAAGAGGCATTTGGATGGGTAAATGAATAGAAAGGGTTTGGAGGGATATGGGCCGGGTGCTGGCAGGTGGGACTAGATTGGGTTGGGATATCTGGTCGGCATGGACGGGTTGGACCGAAGGGTCTGTTGCCGTGCTGTACATCTCTATGACTCTATGTTGGAGATCAGTCATCTCAGCTCCAGGACATCTCTACAGGAGTTCCATAGGGTAGTGTCCCAGGTCCAACCATCTTAACCGCTTCATCATTTGGTGGTGGTGATGGTGGTGGGTGAGGTGGAGGGTGGGGAGGGGAGGGGAGGGGTTGGGGGGGGGGAATTCAGAAATGGGGACGTTCACTATTGATTGCACAATGTTTAGCACCATTTGTAACTCCTCAGATACTGAAGCAGTTGATGTTCAATTGCAACAAGATCAGGACAGTATCCAGACTTGGGCTAACAAGTGGCAAGTAACATTCGTGACAACCAAATACCAGGCAAGGACCATCTCCAGAAAGAGACAATCTAACCACTGCCCCTTGACCTTCAATGATGTTACCATTACTAAAGCCCCCACTATCAACATCCTGGGATTTATCATTGACCAGCAACTCAACTTGTCTCACCACGCAAACTAAGTGACTACAAGAGCAGGTCAGAGGCTAGGAATACTGTGGTGAGTAATTCACCTCCTGAATTCCCAAAGCCTGTCCATCATCTACAAGACACAAATCAGGAGTGTGCTTCACACCATCCAGGACAAAGCAATCCACTTAATTGGCACCCAAACATCCACTCCCTTCACCACAGGCACTCAGCTGCAACAGTGTATTATCTACAAGATGCACTGCAGAAATTCACCAAAGATCCTTAGACAGCACCTTCCAAACCCATGATGACCACTTCCATCTAGAAAGACAAGGGTAGCAATCACATGGGAACACCACCACCTACAAGTTTCCTACCAAGCCACTCACCATCCTGACTCGAAAATATATTGCCATTCTTTCAGAATCACAGTGTCAAAATCCATCCTTACATCCCTAAGGGCATTGTGGCTCTACCTACAGCACATGGACAGCAGCAGTTCAAGATGTCGGCTCACCGCCACCTTCTCAAGGGGCAACTAGGAATGGGCATTAAATACTGACCCAGCCAGCGTTGCCCAATTTCCAGTAGCATTTAAAAAAAACATGTTGTTCCTGTCTTGGGAATGTTTGATCGGGACAGTGTAGAGGAAGGTTTACTCTACATCTAATCTCATGCTGTACCTGTCCTGGGAGTGTTTGATGGAGACAGTGTCAAGAAAGATTTACTCTGTATGAAACCCTGTGCTGTCCCTTTCCTGGAAGTGATTAATGGGGACAGTGTTGGGGGAGCTGTAGCAGATACTCTGTTGTAGCTCCTTCGATGCTGTCCCTTGCTAACACCTTGCTGAACTGTCCCAGTCTTTTCCTCCAACTCCGAGCTTTGAAGTGGAGAGACTGTGAAACAAAGAGGATGAGGTTGCACTAAGGGATTATTCAGCTCGAATCTCTCAGTATTTACTTATTTTAATTAGATGCTTGACTGAGAGTAATTTAAAGAATGTGAACAAGGATTATTGATCACACTGGTTGTAGTGAGGTTCAGGTATGAAGCTGGTGAAGATTTGAATTTTTCAGACACAGTTCTGTGAGAAAATCTGCAAACACAAATGAACTCCTCCTCCTGTGTTTCTCAGATTTAGTGATTTGCTGGATGATCAATATTCATGACTTCACTGATGTGTCAATTAAGGGATGTGAAGAGAACTCTGTGCATTGCTCCCTCTGTCTCCCAGTAATGGAATCAGAATCTGGACAATCTGAACATCTTCTGGCAAGAACCTTCACTCCTGCAGCAGCCAAAGAGCCCAAAAGATGGCAAAATCTCATTGGCTACTTCTAGCTTTTTGCCCCTTGTCATCTCCTCCAAACGATAAAAAGATCATTTCCTGCCCTCCTTACAATATTCCCCTCATATATTCACATTCAGTGTCATGGAGTTCAGGACTAACAACATTGAAGATCGTTTGAGAACACAAACAGCCTCTTCACAAACACCATCTGTGGATATGTCTAGGCCACCCTCTAAACCCACTCTTCCCCTCACTCCTTGCTCCCTTTAATATCCCACCCAGTCTAATTCCACTCTTCTCCTCGCTCCTGACACCCTTTAATATCCCACCCAGTCTAATCCCACTGTCGCTTCCCACACCCTTTAATATCCCACCCAGTCTAATCCCATTCTCCCCCTCACTCCTTGCCTGTTATTTTGCCTTTTTAGATATAAGCAATTATCTTGAACAATGTTTATGAAGCACACTCCCACATTCTGACTGCTCACTATATAAGAACAGCAAAGCCCCACCTTTGATTTGTTTTGTGATTATTTTGAATTGCTGTCTGTTTTCCATGTATCACTGATCAACCACTGATCAATGGAAGTAGTGTGTGCTGATATTGTTCCTTATAATGCTCAGCAATTTCTAACTCCTGTAACAGGTTTGCTTATCACCTGCTGTAATCCAGGGAGAACTGCTCCAGTTTCTTTTGTAAGTGTTGGATTTTTGCTTCATTTCCAATCTCTCCATGACTTGGGAGTGATCAGTTTCACTGCACCTGGACCTTTCACTCTTTCTCACTCTCAGACGCTAGAATGATCAGGTGAGTCATCACCTGGAATCTCACGACCCACCCTCTCTGAGTGGAACGATCATTCGGCTTCTCGGTTTTTTTAATGCATCAAATGTGTTTGAAGATATTCAGTGCACATGGAGAGTACTAATTAAAGCGGAAGATGTTGAGTGATTCACTCGATCTGCTTTATCTTCGATTCCCTGCAGTAATACAAAAAGTTTCAACCACTGGCACAAGGAACTGTCTCTAAATTCCCTCACTTATCTCAAATGAACTGAAGATTGTTACAGTTATAAATTGGCGGGCCAGGTGATTCTGTAATCTTTCAGACAGCCTTCAGTGCAGTGAGTGCTTCTTGCTATCACCCCCAATTTAATCTCTTTCCCATTGTAAAGTAACTGCTTAGATTGCAAATTAATCTTCTATATTGCAAAGGATTACAAACCATGGCAGATGCTCACTCATTTCAGGAATGTCCCAAATTGCTTAGAATTATTTCAGGCCGACATTCAGAAGCAGTCCATTCAGCCCATTTGGTTCATACCAGACAGTATGCTGCATATGTGTTTCTCCTAACCTGCTCAACCACTCCGTGTTGGAGTAGGTTCACATTCTCCCCTGCCTTTGGGTCTGGATGTTTCTCCTGAATTCCTGCCCAGATTTTTTCCATTCGTGGGATGTAGGGATCACTGGTCAGACCAGCATTCATTGCCCATAGCTAATTGCCCAGAGGGCAGTTATGTGTCAGCTACATTGCTGTGAGTCTGAAGTCACGTAGTCCAGACCAGGTAAGGATGGCAGATTTCCTTTCCTAAAGGACATTAGTGAACACAATGGGTCTTTATAACAATCGCATTGTCACTATTAGTTTAGCTTTTCATTCTAAGTTTTATTAAATTCTAAATTCACCCAGTGTCATGATGGGATTCAGACTCACATCACTAAGTCTTTAACCTTGTTCTGGATTGCTAATCCAGTGACAATGCCACAACCTGCCCTTATTTATTAGTGACTGCCTTATGTTGATGGTCCCTGATTTTGATTTCACCACAAATAGAAACAATGTTAAATGCTTGTTTACAACCTTATTAAGCACTGTCATTACCTGTCATTATCTATCCTCTCTGACCCTCTGAACCACTTAGGCTCCTGTTTTTCAAGGAGCATATGATTTTGTTATTGATCCCGTCGAAATATTCCAGCTCTCACTTATCTGGGTTGAAGTTATTTTTTCAATAGCAGGCCTATTCCATAAAGGTTTTAATATTTCCTACAATTTGTTCCAATTTCCTTAGTCATATACAGTACTTTCAAGGTGGCCACTGTTTAAATTGTACTCACAATCAGTGATAATCAAAAACCATAATGCTCCCAGCTCTGAGACTTGTGGAAAACTGTTTCATCTCTTTATCAAGTCTAAGTGATAAGTTTATACATTTACTCACTATTTTCTGTTTCATAACCAGCTTTCTATTCTTGCTATTCCCTGGTCTTCATGCTCTCATACCAGGCATGCATTACCTTACTAAAGGCCATTAGAAATTCAAAAAATATTACATTGACAATATTACCCTCATTTACCCTTTTTCTTAAAGAACTTAATAAGGTTAACAAACATGACTTTCCCTGTTGCTGATGACTTTGTTACATTTTCAGACTCTCGATGTTTATCTATTGTATTTCTTTACAATTTGGAGTAAACCATTTACTGCTTTTATAGTCTCAGAACAAGAATTATAGAAAGTTTTCTTTAAAAAAAATTGATAAAATATTTATATACACAAATGAGTGTTGTTTTTCTGTTCTCACAGCTTCAGAGCATGATGGGCTGCCAGAAAAGCTCTACTACATTATTAATCAATATCTTTTTTTGGTCGTTTTATAGTTTATAAAAAGCAGATCAAGAATTCAGGAAACAGCACTTCTTAATCTTGATGGCACATTAGAATGGATTGGAGTAAGGAAAGCTCTTTGGGGTTTCACTGACCAGGTTTCTGTACTGAAAACAATAATTGTTTTTAACCAAAGGCAATTGGGAAAGATGAACTGCTAACTTATAACTCAACAACTTAAACTTTCTCCCTTCACAAACTGACCGATAGATATATGCAAAGACTGATAAAGCATAGTTAAGAGTGATAAAAGAAAAAAAATCAGGTAAACTCAGTTCAATAACACTGCTTTAGATCACAGATTCACTGAAACAAACACAGAGAATGTTAGACGAACTCAGCAGGTCTGGCAGCATCTGTGGAGAGAGAAATAGAGTTAACGTTTTGAGTCCAGTGTGACTGGAGAAGACTTCTTCTGAAGAAGTCTCAAAGCAGCCTCAAAACATTAACTATGTTTCTTTTTACCAGATACTGCCAGACCTGCTGAGTTTCTCCAGCATTCTGTGTTTGTTTCAGATTTCCAACATTTACAGGATTTTGCTTTTACACAGGGTTTGCTGAACTATTTTATCCAATTCCTTTTAGTGCTTTGCTGTTGACACAAGGTTGTATGCACACCCTTTCATTGACTGGTTAAGAATTTGTATTTCCATTCATTTTAGAGGTGTTTTATTCCTCTTTCAAGAGGGAATTTGAAGAGCAAAGTGAACGGAAGATGGAGCTGGAGAATTTCACACAAGAGACACACAGAGAGGGCTTTTTCAATGCTTTCTCTTTGTGGGCTGGACATTCTCTTCTGCACCGGCCTGCCACAAGCCACGATCACATAGTCAGGAGGCAATCAGAGCATCGTTGTCAAGCAGTTTTCTTTTAGATCAGAATTCATGGTATCTGCTTGTGCTCTCACTTTTCCACAACATTGTACACCGCTCACACTGAGCTCCACTAAACATGATTATTAAAACTCCAACCATTTTCTTGCATGGTCACCTTGGTGTAAAGCAGTATCTTTTTTAGTCCACAGACCATAAAATAAAGGAAATATAGGAATGTGATCTTGACCTATCGCCAACAAGCGACAATGTAACCATCATCCCTTGACTTGTAATAGCATTACTATCACTGATTCCCCACTATCAACATTCTAGGGGTTATCATTGACCAGAAACTGAACTGGACTTGCCACATAAACACAGAACCTCCAAAAGCAGGTCAGAGGCTAGGAATACTGCAACAAAAAAACTCACCCTCTGACTCCCCAGAACCTGTCACCATCCACAAGGTACAAGTCAGGAATGTGATGGAATTCTCCCCAGTTCCTGGATGGATGCACCTCCAGCCACACTCAAGAAGCTTGGCACAATCCAAGACTAAGCAGCCCACTTATTTGGCACCACATCCACAAGCATCCATTCCCTCCATCACCACTCAGTAGCAGTAGTGTATATTATCTGCAGAAATTCACCAAAGATCCTGAGACAGCAAGTTCAAAACCCATGACCAGTTCCATCCAGAAGGACAAGGGCAGAAGATACATAGGAACATCACCACCTTCAAGTTCCCCTCCAAGCCACTTAGCATCCTGACTTGGCAAAATTGTGCCATTCCTTCAGTGTCACTGGGTCAACATCTTGGAATTCCCTCCATAAGAGCAGGTGGATCAACTCACAGCACATGGACAGCAGCAGTTAAAGAAGCAGCTCACCACCACTTTTTCAAGGGGAACCTAGTGACAGCAATAAATGTGATCCCACCAGTGGTGCTCATGTCTGATGAATAAAATGCTCTCATACTCATTCTCAATCCCACTCACACTCACCCTCCCTCAGTCCCACTCAGTCCACTTTCACACATCCAAACACTGTATCCTCCACCTTTGTTTTTGTCTCTGTTTTTTACAGAAAGTTAATTAATTAATATGTGAATATTTGACAGTTGAAAATGCAGTAAGAATGTCAGAGTGTTGCTGGTGTGTGTGATGTTTAATTGATGCTGGGTTGGATCACTCATTGGTTTCTGGGCAATGTCGTGTGAAGTTGAATGAATAATTCAGCACAACCCGTCTGTACAGCTTTCAACCAAGTCAATTTTCAGTCTAAAACACATGGGACAGCTTCGAAGAGAAGAAGAAGAATTTGTTCTGACTAACATTTTCTGACATGTTTATTCTCGGCTGAACAAATAGGGGTCATGCCAGCAATGGTGGATCAGATCTTTCTTTGAAACTTATCGCCCAAAAAGATTGCAGCATCTGGTGGTAACATAGTCTCTGCGTGTTCAGACCAGTTCCTGCCTCAGTGCCAGTAATGATGGCCATGGATGTGAGATCTTCAGTGTATATGATGGGCCATGGAAGGGAGCAGGGATGCAGAGGCCAAGCTCTCTCAGTCAGGTATGGGATGTTTCTAAGTGAGGTAACTGTGGGCCCTCTTTACAGGAAGAGGGTAAGTCCCACTCCAAACACACAGGAACAAAACCATATATCTCTTATGATCTGACAGCACAGAACGAGGTTATTCAGCTCTTTGTACTTACGCTGATTTGTTGCAGGATCTGTCCACTTAGTTTGACTGCTCCCTGCTCTTGCAGATTTTTTTCTTTTTCAAGTTCCAATCCAGTTTTTTTTTGGAGAATTGCAAGTGAACTTGCTGTGACTGCCCTTTCTGGTTGTTTCTTCCTGGTCACAACCACTGGTTGCAAAAAAAAATCTTATCATCATTGGTATTTTTCCCCCGATTTCCTTCAGTTTGTGCCTCTCCAGTTACTGAGCTTCCTGCCAGTGGACACAACTTCTCCTGATTACTCGAATCAAGCTACTCAGAATACCATGATTAAATCTCCCCTTAGGTAAAAACAATGACTGCAGATGCTGGAAACCAGATTTTGGATTAGTGGTGCTGGAAGAGCACAGCAGTTCAGGCAGTATCCGAGGAGCAGCAAAGTCGACGTTTCGGGCAAAAGCCCTTCATCAGGAATAAAGGCAGAGAGCCTGAAGCGTAGAGGGATAAGCTAGAGGAAGGTAGGGTGGGGAGAAAGTAGCATAGAGTATAATAGGTGAGTGGGAGAGGGGATGAAGATGATAGGTCAGGGAGGAGGGTGGAGTGGATAGGTGGAAAATAAGATAGGCAGGTAGGACAAGTCATGGGGACAGTGCTGAGCTGGAAGTTTGGAACTAGGGTGAGGTGGGGGAAGGGCCACTCCGCCATTCAATCATGGCTGATGCGCATTTCAGCTCCACTTACCAGCGTTCTCCCTGTAGCCCTTAATTCCTCTAGACAACAAGAATCTATCAATCTCGGCCTTGAAGACATTTAGCGTTCTGGCTTCCACTGCACTCCGTGGCAATGAATTCCACAGGCCCACCACTCTCTGGCTGAAGAAGTGCCTCCGCATTTCTGTTCTGAAATGACTCCCTCTAATTCTAAGGCTGTGTCCACGGGTCCTAGTCTCCTCGTTTAACTGAAACAATTTCCTAGCATACACCTTTTCCAAGCCATGTATTATTTTGTACGTCTCTATTAAGTCTCCCCTTAATCTTCTAAACTCCAACGAATACAATCCCAGTATCCTCAGCCGTTCCTCATATGTTAGACCTGTCATTCCAGGGATCATCCGTGTGAATCTCCGCTGGACACGTTCCAGTGCCAGTATGTCCTTCCTGAGGTGTGGGGACCAAAACTGGACACAGTACTCCAAATGGGGCCTAACCAGAGCTTTATAAAGTCTGGACCTGACCAGGTCTTTGCGGAAGGTGGAAGGGGATGGGGCGGGGAATATATTTTCACAATCAGGACTCCCGCCCACCTTCCGAGGACCCCTTCGCCCACCTCCAACACACTGCATCCACCTGGACACCCCGCACCGGCACTCTCCCCAATGTAGAGGAGACCGCATTGGGAGCAACGGATGCAACAAATAATATTAGTGGATGTGCAGGTAAAACTTTGATGGATGTGGAAGGCTCCTTTACGGCCTTGGATGGAGGTGAGGGAGGTGGTGTGGGCGCAGGTTTTGCAGTTCCTGCGGTGGCAGGGGAAGGTGCCAGGATGGGAGGGTGGGTTGTAGGGGGGCATGGACCTGACCAGGTCTTTGCGGAAGGTGGAAGGGGATGGGGAGGGGAATATATTTTCACAATCAGGACTCCCGCCCACCTTCCGAGGACCCCTTCGCCCACCTCCAACACACTGCATCCACCTGGACACCCCGCACCGGCCTATTACCCACCCTCGACGTCTTCATTTCCAACTGCCGCCGGGACATTAACCGTCTCAACCTGTCTACCCCCTTCTCCCACTCCAACCTCTCACTCTCACAACGCGCAGCCCTCCAATCTCTCTGCTCCAATCCCAACCTCACCATCAAGCCAGCAGATAAAGTGGGCGCAGTGGTAGTCTGGCACACTGACCTCTACACCGCTGAAGCCAAACGCCAACTCGAGGACACCTCTTCCTACCGCCCCCTCGACCATGACCCCACCCCCCCATCACCAAACCATCGTCTCCCAGACCATACAGAACCTCATCACCTCAGGAGATCTCCCACCCACAGCTTCCAACCTC